>NW_015506222.1:265143-299213 GCF_001515645.1 Sinocyclocheilus grahami | reverse complement strand
AATTTTTTCTCCCCATACAACAACACTTTATAGTGAAGTCTGTAAAAAAAAAATGGACAAGAAACCATGAGAAAAGCACCAAAAAAGTTGTCCATATGACTCGTGCAAGTTTTCTGAAATCATACAGTTGTGGTGTTTTTGGTCCTTTTTTGGAGATTTATAAAAAAAAGAACTGCACTGAAAAGAACTGTGATAAAAAATAATGTGACTTTTAATTTTAGGGGGAATTATTTCCTTTGTGTTCTGATTTTTGCTGGATTCCCTGGTGTTTGACATTAGCTGTTATTCAGAAAGATAGATTACTAATGCCGTCATGGTTGATTGATGTTTATCTGCACACAGCTCCCTGCGGCTACAACGTGACGGCTCCAAACGGAACCATTTTCTCTCCAGAGTACCCAAATGAGTACCCAGACTCTCAGGACTGCACTTGGCTCATCACCGTGCCCCATGGTCACGGGGTTTACATCAACTTCACCCTGCTCCAGACTGAGCCTGTGACTGACTATATCGCTGTCTGGTGAGCACAGCTCCATTTAACGAGTCATTTAGCAAATATCAGACTGAGATGAGGACAATACATTTATTTCAGCTTTAAAACTAGACTAATGCTGCTATTGTTGTCATACATCAAGCAAATCATTACGCAAATCGAGCTTTGTTTACTGACATTTGTAATCCGTAGTCAATGTGCAAAGCAAGATTTCAAGAAAAGCTCAGTTGTCTTTGAAGTCGTGTAGCTTTTCACTCAAAGCGTGATTCTCATGAAAAATAAAATAAAATGGAATATATAATAAAGCATAATTTACAATTAATTACAATAACAGTTAAAAATCTGCCATTAACAATTAATACCCTGCCATTAATATGGGGATATTGATATGTTTTACTGATAACACTTTTGGTTTAGAGACCAATTTTCACTATTAACTAGTTGCTTATTAGCATGCATACTACTAGCATATTGGCTGTTTATTAGTACGTATAAAGCACATATTACTGCCTTATTCTGCATGACCATATTTTAGATCCCATAATCCTACTCCATACCTAAACTTAACAACTACCTTACTAACTATTAATAAACAGCAAATTAGAATTGTATTGAGGCAAAAATGATCGTTAATAGTGAGAACTGGTCCCCAATGTGACCATTTTACTTTCTGAGTAATTACTATTCTCATTAATGTATCATCACTTATTCATTAATATAATATTGTGTTTTTCTTAATGTCTTTTTTTCAGTGAAGCATAAACATCTTATTGTATGTTTAACAAAATACATTTGCATGGGTTTGAAATGGCATGAATTCAATTATTTTAGTTCTTTTAAGTGGGCCCAACTAGTAAATATCATACTTCAACTTCCAGACATGACTTTACAGATATTCATATATTCTGTTGTTGTTGTTTTTTCTTGTAGCATATGAATTACAAAACTGTCAAGACCCATATCCATTCCACAACGGGTATATCATCAACAGCGATTTCAACGCAGGCCAATCCATAACATTTGAATGCTTCCCGGGATACGTGTTAGTCGGCTACCCTGTGCTAACATGCCAGCACGGAATCAACAGGAAGTGGAACCACCCCTTTCCTCGCTGTGAAGGTAAATGGAAGGGAAGAAAGTAATGTCCCTGTTAACATTTCTTTAAGTTTCTCAAGTTGTGTTGTGATTAGCACACAGTTATTTGCAGCCCTCTTTGCCCACACTTTGAAACCAAAAAACATGAATAATTCTGACTTTTTGAGACTTACAAAAGGTATTATATTCTCCCAAATGTCTTTTTAACTATGCTCTTTAAGTGAAGTGTTACTACTTTGCATTACTAGTACAATAAGAGCCATTGTGTTTTAAACCCATCTTTAAAACAGACTTTGAAGACCTGAACAGTGGAGACATATGCTACTGGGAGCTGTTCTAAATTGTAGCCGTGATGATTAGCGTGGGTAGTGTAGTGTGAAATCCGACCTGTCTCTTATCAATCGGTCGCTCAACATGTTCCTCCTAGGCTTCCGTTTGCGGGGAATCTGCACTGCAAAGACTATTGGGCCATTTTTCTTTCTTTTTTATCATAACTGTGTTATTCTGTTGTGCCAGTATCTTCTATATAGCAGCCTCAGGAATGTTATGTTCTCTTCTTCAGTTTGCAAATGAAACCGTTCTGTCTACTATAGTAGTCTTTGAAAGAGAAGATGTGTATATTTTGCCAGTGTTTACGCACTCTTGTGTTATTTTTTCCCCCGTATGACATTCTCCATACAACAACATTTCATAGTGACATCTGTAAAACTCAAAAGAAAAGTGCTATAAAAGTAGTCCATATGAGAATTATGAAAAATAGCTGCATGAAAATTCTTAAATTCATCAAAAACAATATATAGATATATACATAAATATACATGAGAGTGGGTAAATAATGTCAAATAATGCCGTTACTATTCTGATTTTGCTGGATTCCCTGGTGTTTAACATTAGCCGTTATTCAGAAAGACAGATTACTAATGCCATCGTGGTTGAATGATGTTTATCTGCACACAGCTCCCTGCGGCTACAACGTGACGGCTCCAAACGGAACCATTTTCTCTCCAGAGTACCCAAATGAGTACCCAGACTCTCAGGACTGCACTTGGCTCATCACCGTGCCCCATGGTCACGGGGTTTACATCAACTTCACCCTGCTCCAGACTGAGCCTGTGACTGACTATATCGCTGTCTGGTGAGCACAGCTCCATTTAACGAGTCATTTAGCAAATATCAGACTGAGATGAGGACAATACATTTATTTCAGCTTTAAAACTAGACTAATGCTGCTATTGTTGTCATACATCAAGCAAATCATTACGCAAATCGAGCTTTGTTTACTGACATTTGTAATCCGTAGTCAATGTGCAAAGCAAGATTTCAAGAAAAGCTCAGTTGTCTTTGAAGTCGTGTAGCTTTTCACTCAAAGCGTGATTCTCATGAAAAATAAAATAAAATGGAATATATAATAAAGCATAATTTACAATTAATTACAATAACAGTTAAAAATCTGCCATTAACAATTAATACCCTGCCATTAATATGGGGATATTGATATGTTTTACTGATAACACTTTTGGTTTAGAGACCAATTTTCACTATTAACTAGTTGCTTATTAGCATGCATACTACTAGCATATTGGCTGTTTATTAGTACGTATAAAGCACATATTACTGCCTTATTCTGCATGACCATATTTTAGATCCCATAATCCTACTCCATACCTAAACTTAACAACTACCTTACTAACTATTAATAAACAGCAAATTAGAATTGTATTGAGGCAAAAATGATCGTTAATAGTGAGAACTGGTCCCCAATGTGACCATTTTACTTTCTGAGTAATTACTATTCTCATTAATGTAATGCATTTTAATAGAGCATTTAAAAAATATACTAAACCAATTTTCCAAATACAACAACAAAATATGATATATATATACATATTTGCCTTACTTTCTTGCATTTCTTACTATTCTCATTCCATTAACTACAACTTTTACCTCAGTAAACTCCTAATTTGTTGCTTATTAATAGTTAGTAAGGTAGTTGTTAAATTTAGGTATTGGTTAGGGTTAGGGATGTAGAATATGGTCATGCAGAATATGTGCTTTATAAGTACTAATAAACAGCCAATATGTTAATAATCGGCATGGAAATAAGAAACAAGTTAATAGTGAGAATTGGTCCCTAAACTAAAGTGTTACAGAATTTCTTCATTTGAAACACTTTTAATTTATTTTACTAACGTTACTGAAGTTACAGAAATAACTGAATGGAAAGCTTGTTTTTAAATCGCAGGTATTTTGTAATAATCACAGAGCCCAATGTCATAATTCCCATTGAATAATCTGAAACAGTACTGAGTTGATTAAATAAGTCGGAAATATACATCTCCGGCGCTTTCCCAGTAATATTGGCCATTAATCTTCAAAAGCCATTAAACAAGCGGACTAGTCTGTTAAGTCATCATTTTTGCTGTTTTCGTTGAAGCTGGTCTGTGGTCATGCAGAATATGTGAAAAGTCAGCACAATCTCATTGTACATTTGGAAGTAAATAAATTTTCTCCAACCACTCAGAATTTGGAGGCATTATTATGGCGTTTAATGGCAAGATCACAGGTTGTAATGTCATTTCAATGCGTGTTTCCTCTTCCAGGGACGGCCCAGAGCAAAGCTACCCACAGCTGGGAATTTTCAGCGGCAACACAGCCCTCGAGTCAGCCTACAGCACTTTCAATCAGGTTCTTATCAAGTTCCACAGCGACTTCTCGACAAGTGGATTCTTTGTCCTCAATTTCCATGGTTAGTTTGTCCTTCAAATGAAAAATGTTGCAGCTGAATGCATACCGTAAAGTGCCGCTCGAAATATATTCGAAACATGGGATTTGACTTGTTTTTATTCTCTAAGGAGGCATGACTGCTGCCTCTGATGACATCACGTTATTTCTGGAGATTAAAAGAGTCAAAAATAGAAGCTTCCTTTGGCCTCTTTGATATCAGTGTCAGCATGCAGGCATGTGTTGAACAGCATAGGAAAATCGGAGTGTGAAAGTGAACCGGTCTTTCATCTATACCTCCAACTTTCATTTCAGTCTGGCATATTTGTGAGATATAGACGGCTTGTTTCAATGCAGCTTTTATTCTTGAGAGGGCTCCCTGTATGTCGATTTATAGAATTGTATGTTGTCACATGTTGTATGTGTAATTAATACACTGGGTGGGTTACCGTTTGAGATGTGGCATGCCTATAAAGGAGAAAGAAAAGGCAAATTGCTTCAAAACTTTTCTATTTCCTTAGCTTATGGGCTCAAGAAATGCCCTCCTCCCCCTACGGTTGAACAAGCAGAGGTATTATTTGAAGACCAGGACTACGAAATCGGTACGAACAACAGTCCATTTGTGCAAGAATATCAAATACGTGATTAAAAATTTTTTTGAAAATGTTTTATTTCTTCTTACCGTCTTACTGTACCATGCAGGTGACATTGTGAGGTATAGATGCTTTCCTGGATTTACATTGGTTGGTAGCGATGAGCTCACCTGTAAGCTGAATTTTCACCTGCAGTTTGAGGGTCCACCACCGGTGTGTGAAGGTCAGTGAATAACAAAACCTGTTGAAGTCTGTGATGTATACATTTCAATTATATATACATTTCATTATATATATATTTTTCCACTAATTACTGTTAAAATATTCTCATTTTGATTGTCGAATTGAAAAAAATAATAGTAAATGATTCAAATTTTAAAGTGTTTATATGCAATGTTGGTGTATTATCTTTAACATATGCTGTGTACTGAATTATGATTTGATATCACATGCGTATATAATGATATATAGTGACCTTGCATTGTTTATTTTGGTGCTGACAGAAAACAAGATGCAAGCTAAGCATCCTGATGATGGCAAAGTGACTCTGATGCAGCATAAATCCTGAAACTTAAACTTTCCTAAACTTTACAAACATTCTATAGTGAAGTCTATATTATACTTCAACTCACTTTGTTGCTTCTTCAAACCAAGGCTCGCGGCCCCTGAGGTAAATCCAGGAGAAGCGGTGCGCATGTTGGAGAAAGTTCTTAAACTTTACAGTTTTTACCGAAATACTCTGGAGCTTGCATCTTTTGCTTTGTTAGTAGCATAACCACATTGTGATTTGTAATAATAGCCATGATTCCTGTGAAATGCTGTGTCTATGCTACAGCTCAGTGTCCCGCAAATGAGGAACAGTCTGCCTCCTCTGGTGTGATCCTGAGTCCAGGCTTCCCAAAAAACTACCCCAACTCCCAGACCTGCTCTTGGATCATCAGAGTGCAGCCTGCCTTCACCATCGCCATTTATGTGGAAATGTTTCAGAGCGAGAAGCAGTTTGACGAACTGGAGATCTTTGATGGTAGATTCTATTCTATTCTATTCTATTCTATTCTACTAGCAACAATACTTCATAACACAAATATATGTTTGGAAAAATCATTTGTGAGCCATTTTGACCAGTTTTAAAAAGTAAATGCTTACTATTAAAACGAAAGGTCAAACCTGAGACAAAAAAGCCTTATATTTAGGAGGCATGCTTAAAGGTATATAGTTCACCCAAAAATAAAAATGTACTGTCAATTTACCCTATGTTAATGGCCCCTCAGGCCATCCAAGATGTAGGTAACTTTTTTTTCCTTTTTTTTTTCTGAAGTAGGGCAATAAAGAACATTTTTAACTGAAACTGTGGTCCTTGGTGTTTCACAAAAAGTCAACACCTACCATCACTTTGAGAATCAAAAAATCATATACAGGCAACACAAAATTAATAACTGTGGCTCCTGATGATATATTGAGGTCTTATGAAGAGAAACGATCGGTCTGTGCAAGAAACTGAACATTCTTTACATCATTATTACCTCAGTTCAGTAAAAGTTCGGATTCGGACCGAAGAACTGATTAGCTGTTGATACTTGCATACTGAGCACTTGAATGAATGGGGCGAAATTAAAGTTTTTATGGTTTCACATTGAATTTTCATTTGTTTGTGAACTATCCCTTGATAAACTTCATAAGATCATACAACTTTCACATTTTATTATATGTGTTTTAGAGAATTTCTGAAGATCCTCAAGGAACCAGCCAAGTAACAGGAAAAACAGTGTAGTGTAAACAGTTGTGATGACTAGGTTGAATTTGGATATGCTGATTTGATCAAAGGTGGCACTTGGCTTGAAAAGCTTGAGAACCACTGCTCTATGACATATACTTCTTCCTAAAGTTACGTCTGTCTTGTTGCTGCCCAACAGATTTGTGGTTTGCAATATTTAGCTTTTCTTGTTGTTTTTGTGATGTTTTATTTACCAGGGCCATCTGGACAGAGTCCATTGCTGGTGGCTTTGAGTGGGAACCACTCCACACAATTGAATTTCACTAGCAAAACAAACCAGCTTTACCTCAGATGGTCAACTGATCATGCGACCAGCAAGAAAGGCTTCAAAATACGCTACACAGGTTTGTTAAACATATTTCACCATTTCATGTTTTTCATGGATGCATTAGGGATGTAGAATATGGTCATGCAGAATATGTGCTTTATAAGTACTAATAAACAGCCAATATGTTAATAATCGGCATGGAAATAAGAAACAAGTTAATAGTGAGAATTGGTCCCTAAACTAAAGTGTTACAGAATTTCTTCATTTGAAACACTTTTAATTTATTTTACTAACGTTACTGAAGTTACAGAAATAACTGAATGGAAAGCTTGTTTTTAAATCGCAGGTATTTTGTAATAATCACAGAGCCCAATGTCATAATTCCCATTGAATAATCTGAAACAGTACTGAGTTGATTAAATAAGTCGGAAATATACATCTCCGGCGCTTTCCCAGTAATATTGGCCATTAATCTTCAAAAGCCATTAAACAAGCGGACTAGTCTGTTAAGTCATCATTTTTGCTGTTTTCGTTGAAGCTGGTCTGTAATGTAATGCTTTTATTCAAAAGTCAGCACAATCTCAATTTTCTCCAACCACTCAGAATTTGGAGGCATTATTATGGCGTTTAATGGCAAGATCACAGGTTGTAATGTCATTTCAATGCGTGTTTCCTCTTCCAGGGACGGCCCAGAGCAAAGCTACCCACAGCTGGGAATTTTCAGCGGCAACACAGCCCTCGAGTCAGCCTACAGCACTTTCAATCAGGTTCTTATCAAGTTCCACAGCGACTTCTCGACAAGTGGATTCTTTGTCCTCAATTTCCATGGTTAGTTTGTCCTTCAAATGAAAAATGTTGCAGCTGAATGCATACCGTAAAGTGCCGCTCGAAATATATTCGAAACATGGGATTTGACTTGTTTTTATTCTCTAAGGAGGCATGACTGCTGCCTCTGATGACTTATCAAGTTCCACAGCGACTTCTCGACAAGTGGATTCTTTGTCCTCAATTTCCATGGTTAGTTTGTCCTTCAAATGAAAAATGTTGCAGCTGAATGCATACCGTAAAGTGCCGCTCGAAATATATTCGAAGCATGGGATTTGACTTGTTTTTATTCTCATGACTGCTGCCTCTGATGACATCACGTTATTTCTGGAGATTAAAAGAGTCAAAAATAGAAGCTTCCTTTGGCCTCTTTGATATCAGTGTCAGCATGCAGGCATGTGTTGAACAGCATAGGAAAATCGGAGTGTGAAAGTGAACCGGTCTTTCATCTATACCTCCAACTTTCATTTCAGTCTGGCATATTTGTGAGATATAGACGGCTTGTTTCAATGCAGCTTTTATTCTTGAGAGGGCTCCCTGTATGTCGATTTATAGAATTGTATGTTGTCACATGTTGTATGTGTAATTAATACACTGGGTGGGTTACCGTTTGAGATGTGGCATGCCTATAAAGGAGAAAGAAAAGGCAAATTGCTTCAAAACTTTTCTATTTCCTTAGCTTATGGGCTCAAGAAATGCCCTCCTCCCCCTACGGTTGAACAAGCAGAGGTATTATTTGAAGACCAGGACTACGAAATCGGTACGAACAACAGTCCATTTGTGCAAGAATATCAAATACGTGATTAAAAATTTTTTTGAAAATGTTTTATTTCTTCTTACCGTCTTACTGTACCATGCAGGTGACATTGTGAGGTATAGATGCTTTCCTGGATTTACATTGGTTGGTAGCGATGAGCTCACCTGTAAGCTGAATTTTCACCTGCAGTTTGAGGGTCCACCACCGGTGTGTGAAGGTCAGTGAATAACAAAACCTGTTGAAGTCTGTGATGTATACATTTCAATTATATATACATTTCATTATATATATATTTTTCCACTAATTACTGTTAAAATATTCTCATTTTGATTGTCGAATTGAAAAAAATAATAGTAAATGATTCAAATTTTAAAGTGTTTATATGCAATGTTGGTGTATTATCTTTAACATATGCTGTGTACTGAATTATGATTTGATATCACATGCGTATATAATGATATATAGTGACCTTGCATTGTTTATTTTGGTGCTGACAGAAAACAAGATGCAAGCTAAGCATCCTGATGATGGCAAAGTGACTCTGATGCAGCATAAATCCTGAAACTTAAACTTTCCTAAACTTTACAAACATTCTATAGTGAAGTCTATATTATACTTCAACTCACTTTGTTGCTTCTTCAAACCAAGGCTCGCGGCCCCTGAGGTAAATCCAGGAGAAGCGGTGCGCATGTTGGAGAAAGTTCTTAAACTTTACAGTTTTTACCGAAATACTCTGGAGCTTGCATCTTTTGCTTTGTTAGTAGCATAACCACATTGTGATTTGTAATAATAGCCATGATTCCTGTGAAATGCTGTGTCTACGCTACAGCTCAGTGTCCCGCAAATGAGGAACAGTCTGCCTCCTCTGGTGTGATCCTGAGTCCAGGCTTCCCAAAAAACTACCCCAACTCCCAGACCTGCTCTTGGATCATCAGAGTGCAGCCTGCCTTCACCATCGCCATTTATGTGGAAATGTTTCAGAGCGAGAAGCAGTTTGACGAACTGGAGATCTTTGATGGTAGATTCTATTCTATTCTATTCTATTCTTTAGTGTTCTAACACTTTAGAACACAAAAAAATATGTTTGGACAAATCATTTGTACATAAATAATACACACTATTAAAACAAAAGGTATAGCCAAAAACTGATACAATTAAAAAATAATAATGCTAAAAATAAAATCGTTGAGCTTTATATTTAGGAGGCATGCTTATTCACCCAAAAATGAAATTTTGCTGTTAATGTACTCACCCTCAGGCCATCCAAGGTAACTGTATGTAGGTAACTGTTTTTTTTCTTCTTCAGTAGGGCAGTAAAGAAGATTTTTAGCTGAAACGGTGGTCCTTGGTGATTCACAAAATGTTAGTGGCTACCATCACTTTAAGAGTAAAACAAAAACATATGCAGGCAACACAAAATTGATTCCCGTGGCTCCTGACAATATGCCGAGGTCTTTCGAAGCGAAATGATTGGTCTGTGCAAGAAACGGAACATTATTTACAATAGTATTGCTCGGTTCAGTATAAGTTCAGATTTGAACCAAATAACTTGCTGATCCGAGCATGTGTAAACTGAGCACTTGAATGAAGGGGTAAAATGAAAGGTTCGTGGTATGAATCTTTAATAAATGGTTTATGTGAAAAAGTGAGTTGATTAAGGCTAGTTTATTTATCTTATTATTATAAATCTTCTTTACTGTTCTACTGAATAAAATAAATCACCTGCATCTTGGATGGCCTGAAGGCGAGTAAATGAAGAGTGAATTTTCATTTTTGGGTGAACTATCCCTTTAATGGGTGTTACGCAGGAACACTGAATTTAGCACTCAGTTTTGAACATAAATTCCATAATGCAGAGCAATCCAGTTACTCAAAAACTCAAAAACAGACAAGATAAGTTTTAAGATACAGTAAATTGCTCAGGTTTCAGAAATATATTTATGATTAGGTGTTAGTGGGTATGAAATGAATAATACAACTTTTCAATTTTATTATATGTGTTTTAGAGCATTTCTAAAGATCCTCAAGGACCCAGCCAAGTGACAGGAAAAGCAGTGTAGTGTAAACAGTAGTGATGGCTAGGTTGTGCTGATTTGATCAAAGGTGGCACTTGGCTTGAGAAGACTGAGAACCACTGCTCTACGACATTTGTTCTTTCAGTCACGTCTGCCATGTTGCTGCCCAACAGGTTTGTGGTTTGCAATATTTAGCTTTACTTGTTGTTTTTTGTGACGTTTCATTTACCAGGGCCATCTGGACAGAGTCCGTTGCTGGTGGCTCTGAGTGGGAACCACTCCACTCAATTGAATTTCACTAGCAAAACAAACCAGCTTTACCTCAGATGGTCAACTGATCATGCGACTAGCAAGAAAGGCTTCAAAATACGTTACACAGGTTTGTAACAGATGTATAACTTTTCATGTTTTGCATGCATCCAGAAGTACTGCAGGGTTATTCTTAGAAACTTGGAAAAACAAATTACGTATTGAACACAAAACCAGCAACACTTGTAGAAGGAAGAAATCCACCAAGAAAAAAAATTAAAATTCTCTAGCTCCATTTTTTTCATTCCACATTTGATGCATCCAGGCATTTTAAACAGGCATTTACAATTCTCTCTAATTCATCTATTGGTATATTCAATAGCATGCAATATGTGTGTCAGATTAATTCCCACCATTTAGCCCCCCAAGGTTGTTGCTTTGGATCCAAATGGGTCAATAAGTGAAAAAGTCAGCTTTTTCTAATTTAGCCCTCATTAGGCTAGAACCAGACATGTCCTACCTTCAGTGAGCCATTGGCAAGTCTGCTGTAATAGAGGTCAAAGATGCAGTAATGAATTTTGCTGAATAACTACCATGTCGTTTGCTTCTGACCGACATTTCCACCAATGGCTAAACATGATATATGGACCACAAAGCCAGTGGCCATGATTACTCAGCATCTCTTCACCCGTTCCCATTTCTCTGCCTCTCTGTCAACATTTATTGCTCTCTGTGTTCATTTCAGTTGATCTTTCTGACATGCCATGCCCTATGCAGGCCCATTATTCCAGTGTGTTGCCACCTGTTTCCTGTTTATTGGATTTTGTCAAGAGCAGACCGAACGAGAAACCATTATGTTGCTCAGAGGGACTATGTTTTTGAACATAGTGGTTACTACTTTTTTTTCTTGAATTTCAATGATTACAGGATGTAGGCAATGCTTTATGATAAATATGACACATTTATCTCTACAAAACATCTTTGAGAAGCAACTTCAAGCCCCTCCTTGTTTTTCCCGCCTTTCTTAGTCTGTTGGGCTTTAAGGGTAAAGAAAATTTTATTTACATTAAAAAAATGTTTTATGCTAGGTCTAGTTAATGACTCACAGCTAAGTCTAAACCTCTCAGCAGAGTTGGTGTGATGATGCATTTGATTCGATCTGTCTGAAGTGAGATTAAGCTTTGACATCCCTCGAGCTTCTGCTTTCCGTTTTATGATGGGTAAACTTGTATTTGTGTCACATCAAAAACAAGATCTAACGATCTGATCATAACCATCAAGCTGCATTTTCTCTTTTTCGTTTTATCTCAGAATCAAGCTTAAACGCAGTTGTAAATACCTCATGAATTCCAAGTTTGAGTTGGATGGCTTTTTTAGTCCACATCTGTTAGTTTTGAGTTCATCTAAATGGCCGTGTACCACCATAAAAGTTGACTAAATTAACTTAGATAAACATATTTAAAATATACAGTCTTTTTTTTTGTGAGGAAATAGATACAAAATATGAATTGCTCTTGGATATTTATTTTTGTCCAGTAAAAAGCTGTCTAGAGAAGAGGAAAACTGCTTTTGCTTCAGGACTCAGATTTTACATTGGTCAACAAAATACTAAAATAGTTAATTATATAAATGTAAACAGAAATTGCCTTTTTTTTTGTAATTACATTTATTATCCCAATAATTTAGGACACTAAGCACAAACCATGTCTGTCCTTATTCCAGCTGAAGCCATATTTAGCATATGCAGGGTTGCAAAAATGCCTTATGTAGGTTGGGTAATGGTTTTTGAAGGTTATGGCATGTCAGCAGTCTTTAATCACCATCTTTGTCTTGTTTTCAAGTAACATATCTAAAAATAAATATATTTAGCCTACTTTCAAAGGAAATTATAACATAAGTATATGTATGCTTAAAACGTGAAGTGTTTATGACAAGGAATCAGCACTGCTTTTATCTGTGAAGTTTTATCTTAAAATCATACTATGACAAACTATGCTTGTTTCCATCTCCCGCAGCCACGTACTGCAGTGTGAACGATCAACCCAAGAATGGAGGAGTCATTAATAGGGCGAGAGATCGGCCAGGCAGTAGGCTCCAGTATTACTGCAACGCTGGCTACAGGCTCGTGGGTCACAGAAATGCCACATGCAGACTCCATCTCAATGGACTTTACCAGTGGGACAATCCGGCCCCACTGTGTCAAGGTAACTCATACTCCGCAGAGATTTTCACTGGCTCATTCTCCTCATTCAAATGACAGGGAATTGCCTTGAAAAGGCGACCTGCCTCCCCGCATATGAAACAATGTGTCATTCTACGGGGTACTCAAAAGCACCTCCACACGCCTCGACAAGAAACCGCTTTTATTCCATTAAACACTTCCGTCGAGGACTGTGCAATGAGATCATGAGTGTCCTTTGTTCCAATGTCATAATGGGTGACTCTTCAGTCACGCTAGGACTAAGACAGAAATGTAATTGAATGTGTTTGATGTGTCGCGGTTTCTCTTAATTTCATTGTCCATGCTTCCTACTCTGCTCCTTTCTCTTTTATTGAGGTGCTAATTTTATCCTTCAGCCTACGTGGTGTTTTGTCCGCCCTTTCGCCTTTCGCACTCCGAGCCCTCGTGTCTTCTGTTCCAGAGCATTGTCAAAGAAAATGGTCTCTTCTGGAGGTTTGCTGTGCATTCATTAGCGAGACGAGTCATCCGTCAGACGTGCACTTGCATAAAAATAGTGAGCGAATGAACAGTATGTAGGCCTAATTGTTCCAGTTGTTATTTGTGCAAGTTTAAGGCAGGTTAAGAGATGAGGCTGAGATGATTATATAACGATTAAGTATATTGCACTTTCCATGAATAATGTAGGAATAATAGAGTCTAAAACTTTTAAAAGAATAAAGTCATTGATGTGTTTTTTTTTTTTTCTTCTAACAAATGGTCCGTCAAAGAAGATGTGCTTAACCTTGAGAAAATGTTGACCATTAACTTCAGGAAGTTAAACTAAATATGAGCCTTTGAACACAATGTTTTTGTTAGATTCTATATATATACAGTATACTGTATGTATATTATTTTGTGTGTGTGTGTGTATGTATGTACAGTATGTATGTATATATATATATATATATATATATATATATATATATATATATATATATATATATATGCATATATTATTTTTATTTTTAACGCTATTGTATAGGACAGTGTACAGTACTCCTGTTAGCACACAGCTTTTATACTGTATGTCGTGAACAGGTACACTATCCAGTCTGCCATGGCTCAGAGCATTCTAGTGAATGAAAAGCTTCTTCTGACTGCTGCCCAAAAATGGTGCCCAGAGCTGCACTTAAATTCTCACCTTTTAAGGACGTTTCACAAAGATGCCAGCCAAAGTTTCTATACATTCAACAAGCAAAGATTTTACTCATGGAATCTCATTACTCTTAATCATACAAAGGTAAATGACACCATTTCAAGGACTGGAGGTTATAGCACTAATATCCTTTTACTATTGCACGGAGCTCAGAATAGCCCTGGCTTGGCCCCATTTGTATTGAAAGGCATCTAGAGTGGGTGCTAATTAAGGCCAATAATTTCTTTAAGTGGTGGGAGCGATCCATGCAGTCTGCCAGCAGGTCAGTCTGAGGTAGAGGAAGGCTCAGGGCCTGATTTTTATTCAAGTTGTGATCATTTTAACAAGGAAGAGCTTTAATTGGTCCCATTGCTTTCCTCTGAATGCCTGCAGTTTTTTTTAGAGACCCCCTCTTTTTTTCTTGTTGAAAAGATAAAATTTCATATATGAATGGTTGTTTGTAATAGAGGACTATTAGACCATTAGTTAATGCATTTACTAACAATGAGCAATACATTTAAAATAATATAAATATAAATAGTAAATATAACTTTACATTGTTAGCTAAAGTCTATTAAACTTTTTATTTTATTTAATAATTTATTAGTTAATGTTGAAATTAACATTAACTAAGATTAGTAAATGCTTTAGAAGTATTGTTTATTGTTAGAAGTTATTGTTTAGTTAATGTTAAACAATGTAGTTAACTCATCTTAACAAATGAAACCTTACTGTGAAGTGTTTTTCAACATTGCAGATTTGGGTTGGAAACAAACAAACAAACAAATACAATACAATACCATTTTTTTTATTTAACCACCTTCCAGTGTTTCTGCAAAGCTGCTACTTCCAAGTTAGACATTTGTTATTACGACATCACACATTATAGAATTTGAATGGAATATTTTTATATATAGATAGACTGTATAGCATGTATCCACCTGTAATACTGTTTGTATCTGATTGGCAGCTGTGTCTTGCGGAGTGCCAGACTCTCCTGCTAATGGCTCATTCCACGGCTTCCAATACACAGTGGGCAGTAAGGTGCAGTACCAATGCGAGGAGGGCTATAAGCCTGATGCAAGCAGCCTGCTCACTGCCGTCTGCCTGGAGGATGGCACCTGGAGCAACGTGGCACATCCTACCCACTGTTTACGTGAGCAAGTCAAGCCCTCTGTTTCTATGCCAACAGCATGTTAAAATCTACCGCCTCATTGAACCGCCGCAGTCAGCCGCTTTCTCGCTCGGTTCCCCCTCTGAGAGTAATGTAGGGCAGGTAATTGGCAAAATTAACAATAATGACTTGATTTTTTGTGGTTTGGCAACTCAAACAAGACAAATGGTCTGATATGACATGTCCCCCCTCTGACATGAATTACCATTAGCCTACAAAGCCGACTAAAGAGCCCACAGCCAAATAACCAAGTATTATGCATTCAGAGGGCACAGTGAGAAAGACGCTCATTACAGCCGTTACTGCTACAGATAATGTCATTTAATATTATGATATTCCTCATCATCGTTGGGAAGGAGAAAGGATGAGGCTTCTGCCCTGCTCTGTAACACCATGTCAAGGTGGTCTTTCGTTCTAGAGCTTTCAGTTGATAGCATGACACATCCACAGTTTCTGAGACTAGCTGTATTGTAAAGCACTCGAGCTGTTTGCAATTATCTAAACAAGTGCGAGCTGAGGGACATGAAACCTTTGTCATGTAGAACATGGAGAGAGAACATTATGTGAGAGATAAAGGCAGGGGGATGGAAAGATGTTTTGCTCTACTTAAGATCTTGTGTAGTATACCTGACCTAGCTTACAAGACTTTTTGCAAGTTTGATGCGCCCGCACCAAATTATGCTTCTTTTGAATCCGAGCTATGCACTATGCTGTTCAATCAAAGGATCATCTGTTCCATGCTGGCTGCAATATTGTTACTCTGAAGTTTCCATTTCAGTTTTCAACCACCTTTATATAAACACACAAGACAAATCAACCACATTTTCCAATCGTAAATGTGCTAACAAAATGGAACGAAAGCCAAGCCATTCATAGGTTGATTTACAAGAAGTGAAAACTCTTTCAAACAGTGCTCTCTTTGTTTGAAGTCAGTCCAAGATTGTCAACCATTAGTGTGAGTTTGAGGCAGGTCAACCTGTTTTTAAGAACAACGACGATGTGTTATTTGACTGAAAATTCACAAACCACCTCAAATGACACAGTTCAAATTTTGCACACAGCTTACAGAATGCTTTCTAAATAGCATATTCTGGGCGCTTGTTGGCTACTTTTCGAATCATTCATTTTAAATAAGATAACTGACATTTTAATGTAATTTTAAGCATGTAAAGAAGCCATGAAAAACATATATTCAGTCAAGTGTGTCCTAACTTTTCACTGGTATTATATATCTATCCCATAATTCCTGTAAGCTCTAGTTATTCCAGTTCTAGGACCCACAAGGTCATTGTTTTCCATTAATACATTCTTTGCCTTCTGTCCTGCAGCGGTTCAATGCCCTAACATTGAGAGCTTGCTCTCAGAACACATGGTGTGGCGTCTCATCTCAGGCTTGCTGAATGAGTTCGGTGCACGAATAATGCTAAGCTGTTCCCCTGGCTACTATCTGGCAGGCAGGAGGACCATCAAATGCTTAGCTAATGCAACGTGGGAAGGGCTGGAGGAGAAGTCTACCTGCAAGAGTAAGAATGCTTTTACAGAAACACAGTGACACGCACAAGCATTTTGTTTGGTCCATTTTGGAGCTTGGATGTTTAAATCATCAACCACTTTCAGTGTATGTCTATCATCTTTTGTGTTCACAGAAGAAATAAAATCACACGAAAGTGCATAATTGATGATAGCATTTGCATTTTGGGCTGAACTATTCCTTTAAGAAAAAGCACAATTGAATTCCAAATTCTGCTCTTGGGATTTCACGAAAAGATCACTGTGTTAATTACCAAACAGCGTCCATTGTGAGCTAATGAAACAAATTCATTAGGGTAGCTAATATGTCTGAAATCTGGCCTCTCTATACCATGTCTAGTTTATTTCTCTACTGATCCAAGCGTAATCCTCTGGATTTAGCATGCGCGCATAAGACGCCATCCACTACTTAGTCAGTTCTGATCGTGGCCCGGGTTTCCACCACCGGGACAGGCTGTGTAAACAGTATCACGGTGATTAAGTCTTCGGTGAAAAATGCTTCAACTAATTTGAGGTCAGAGAGCAAATGTAAATATTCTAATCAGAGGCAGCTTAATTTTTTATGTGTTTACGCACCATGATGAGTAAGTTGTTAATGAAAGGAACAGATGCAAACAGCTGGGGCTTCAATTGTAAATTGAATTCTTAAAATGTCATAAAATAAATGCGTGTTGATTGTATGATTACTGCATACAACTAACAAAGCTTTAGTGCTGTTTGCTAAGGTAAGCATTGCTATTATTATTGCTCATACTCAGGGTTATGGATCTGAACAAATTCCTTACTCCAAGTATGAAATTTGTTGTGTATTTAATCCTGTATTGTTCACACTACACATGAGATATATCTTGATACCAGAATATCATGGAGACTTTGAGGTGACCTCTTTTGATGAGAAACCACACATAACAACTTAGCGTTTAAATGAGCTAAAAATAAAACACCTTGGCAATCGCATATAGACACGCTGACACTCAAAACTCCATAGCACCATGGCAAACGTTCCTCTTCAGGAACTCGAGCTGCGTCGGAGAATGCTTTGGGAATCCCCTTCAGCATGACCGGCTCTGAATCACGTGTGTAATCAGTCCAATGGATGGGCGAGACGTCACGGGCGGGGGGACGTAGCGACCAGGAAGCTTAAAAGCACGTGTGGTGAAACCGGCGTCAGCTTTCTGTCATTCAGCAAGCGCTCTGTGTGTGTGTCAGTCTGATATCTGTTTGTGAGTCTTATTTAGTGTTGTTTGTCATGAAATCATGTCAAAAGCACAAGACAAAAAAACCAAACACCTCAAGGGTGAGGGCAGGCAGCGTTTCAGGCTGTTACATTACGGGTGGGGATACACACAGTTTGTTTGTTGTCTGCTTGGGAGCAAAGCACGCAGAGTCGAGGGAGCTGACTGCCCGCATTGCAAGCGTTTGTTACTGCCTTGCTTCGATCTCAGAAGGCTCTCTTTGAGGAGAGATATTAGGCAATATTATGCCTAATATTATAATGAGCAGCATTAATGGGGAGCGGAGCTCACACAGTCGGCTCTCGGGGGGCTGATTGTGCTTTTCCCGCTGTTAAGCGCTCCGCTCTTGCCGGGCACGCTCTGAGGAGTGTGTCCGTGCCTGTGATCTTGCGATTGTGGTCCCGCTACTGCTGAGGCACGGCGGCGACTGAGATCGCGGGGATCGCACATGATCTGGCGGACGGGTTGGAGACTGCTCTTCCTATCTCCACCCGGGTTCCCTAGATCTAGAGCTCGTTCTCGTGGCCTGGAAGCCCGCACTGCGGCTTTTTCCCCCTCTGAGTGAGAGCTCGCGGCTGCAGCCATCTTTCTCTGAGGGGATTGATATTGTTTGTGTGACTGAGCGGCTAACGCGCTACCGAGGCAATGCGTATATTACATAATTTTGGTTTTTGATGTGAATCTTACCACACCAGACCGTATTTACTCGTCTGGTTGTTTGACTGCATTTAATTCTGAGGAATAAAATTAAGTATTTATCTGACTATTGAGAATTTAGATATACAGGGGCTCTTGGGATAAAAAGTTCTTGAGTGAGTGCACGCATTAACCTCTCTTCCTCTGAGGAGGTTGAGGCAGTCAGCAGCGGCTGCTGGGCGGGATCAGTCCCAACCTATCGTGTTCCAGAGTCAGAGTGGTCCTCCCAGGCCGAAGGCTTCTAGCGGAAGGTGGTTCTGCGGACCGTCATTCTCGCTGGATAGTCTTAGTCTTAAACGTCCTAACGCCTAAGGCCTAGGGCTTTTTGAGGGCCAGCTCCCTCTGGGGAAGAGTGGTGTACACCGCATTACACGGTGCCCGTCTCTCCTCAGAGCCCTCAGGAGATCGCTCTGCCAACCCTGCCGGTGTTCCAGGGTGCAGCAGTCTCCAGCGAGCACTTCTCTCAGTTACTGCCCAGAAACGTAGCGGTACTAAGTGGCTCGCTACGTCTACAGAGGTCTCTAGAGCAGCTAGTACGGCTGTCCCCTGCCGGTCCGCCGCTTCAGGGCACCGAGCTAGCTGCTCTAGGTGCACCAGAGGCCAGTCTCGTGAGACTGGTTCCCTTAGGATGTCACCTGGCGGTGTGGGAGCCCCTGCCAAGCATGCTTCATTGGGTCCTGCCCTGAGCAGGTTCTGGTCTAGTCTTCCTAGCAGACGACATGGGTCTGAGGGCTGTCGTTTTCAATAGGAGACTTCAGTTATGAGAGTCCTGATGCTGTGGCTCAGGACTTCGGAGGGCAGGCCCCTCTGGGGAAGAGCGGTGTACACACCGCATTACACGGTGCCCGTCTCTCCTCAGTGCCCTCAGGAGATCAGTCTGCCAACCCTGCTCCAGGACACAGGTGTCTCCGGCGAGCGCTTCTCTCAGTTACCGCCTGGAAATGTAGCAGTGCTAAGAGGCTCGCGACCTCCACGGAGGTCTCTAGAGAAGCTAGTACAGCCGTACCCTGCCGGTCTGCCACTTCAGGGCACCGAGCTAACCGCTCTGGTTACACCAGAGGTCAGTCTCGAGAGACTGATTCCCTTAAGTAGACTATTTGGCAGCGTGGAAACTACTGCCAAATGTGTCTCATTGGGTCCTGCACACTGTAGAGAGAGGCTACAGAATCCAGTTGGTTCTCCTCCTCCTCAATTCAACGGGGTTATTCCCACTCCTAGTGAAAGAGAATCCTAGTTCTACAGCCGGTACTTCATTGTTCCGAAGAAGGATGGAGGGTTGCGTCCCATTTCAGAGCGGTTCTGAATCAGTTGATCCGCAACAAATCAGTTGAACCGCTCAGTCATGCGACTGAAGTTCAGGATGTTCACACTCTAACAAATCGTGTCTCAGATCAGGTCCAAGAACTGATTTGTCACGATCAATCTAAACGATGCATACTTCCATATTTCCATCCTTCCTCATCACAGGAAGTTCCTGAGGTTCGCTTTGGGGGAAAAGAGTACCAATATCGGGTTCTTCCTTTCGGCCTTGCACTCTCACCCCACACTTTCACCAAGTGTGTGGATGCAGCTCTGGCTCCTTTGGGACTCCAGGGCATCCGCATACTCAACTACATCGACGATTTGTTGATTTTAGCTCATTCAGAGCAGACAGCTGTTTGGCATCGAGATGTCGTTCTCGCTCACATGAAAGAGTTGGGGTTAAGACTAAACCCCAAGAAAAGTCGAGAGACGGCAGTCGAGAGAGTGAGAGAAAGCCAGTCACTCACTGTCAAGCAGTTTCAGAAACTGCTGGGTTTGATGGCAGCTGCGTCCAACCTGATACCTCTTGGCCTGCTGTACAGGAGACCCCCTACAGTGGTGGCTCAAGACCTCTCCCCGAGGAGAAACCCGCTTTGCATGCTCAAGGTCACGCGGAGGTGCCTACGTGCCTTAGACATGTGGAGGAAACCTTGGTTCTTGACTCAGGGCTTGGTACTGGGAGCTCCTTGTTGCCGCGTAATGCTAGTGACGGACGTGCCCCTCACTGGTTAAGGAGCGGTCATGAGTGGTCTGTGGAGCGGCCGCCATCTCACGTGGCAACTGCCTTGAGATCCTGGCCATGTTTCTAGCAAAGTTGAAACACGTTCTCCCAGACCTAAAAGGTCACCATCTGTTGGTGCACACCGGCGACACAGTGGTGGTCTCTTATATCAACCACCAGGGAGGTCTGCGTTTGCGCCCCCTTTACAGGCAGGTGCACCAGATCCTTGTGAGGTCCCTGGGTGAACTCCTCTCGCTGAGAGCAGTTCACATTCCTGGACTTCTCATTATGGGAGCAGACATTCTGTCGAGGCAGGGGCCGAGGCCCAGGGTATGGAGAGTTTTGGCCAGGCTCAGGTGGACCTGATCGCGACTCGAGAGACATCGCACTGTCCCCTCTGGTTCTCTCTGACCATGGTACAAACGTGGCTGAGGCTTCATTTGTACACCTTTCTCCCGATCGCTCTGCTCCTGGGAGTTCTGGAGAGAGTGTGGTTTTCAGACCTGATTTCTCTCCTCGACGGATCTCCATGGGAGATTCCCGTCAGGAGAGATCTCCTCTCTCAGGCGGAGGGTATGATCGTCCACCCCGCCCGGAGCTGTGGAAGTTGTGGGTGTGGCCCCTGAAGGGGCACAGCTCATAGCTTCTGGTCTCTCAACCGAGGTTGTTGGCCAGTCAGTGGGCAGACACCCCCAAGTTACACGTTTCCTCCGCGGTGCACTGAGGCTGAGGCCTCCAGTACAATCTTGTGTCCCTCCGTGGGACCTGGCTGTGGTGCTAGAAGCTCTCTGTAGCCCTCCCTTCGAGCCTATAGAGGAGATCTCGGATCGCCACCTCAAGATATCAAGACTACTTTTCTTCTGGCAATATCTCCTCTCAAGAGAATTGGGGATCTGCAGGCCCTCTCAGTGGCCCCTTCCTATCTCGACTTTGTGCCCGATCTGGCCAAAGTATTTCTGTACCCTGTATTTCTGTATGTATGTTCCTAAGGTCCCCTTCTCTACACCATGGCCTGTCATACTCCAGGCCTTCAGTCCTCCTCCCTTCAGGGAGCCAGACCAGCAGAAGCTTAATTGTATGTGTCCAGTGTGAGCAACTGCTTGTTTGCTATGGTCCCCCTAAGAGAGGTCTTCAAGCTACAAAATAGTAGATGGATAGTAGATGCCATCTCTATCGCTTATGAGTCCTCTGATCTCCCTTCGCCTCTAGGGATCAAGGCTCACTCGTCGAGAAGTGTGGCAGCCTCCATATGGGATTACATCTCTGCCACAATTCTGCGCGCGAAAAATCATATTTTGAGTGCGCAAAAGTGCGTTTTGCACAGGCACGAACTGTGTTTTGTGGAGAAAATGTTTGTCTCGCAAAGAAGAAAGTATTTTGAGCGCACAAAAATCAATTTTGCATTTAAATAAGTTTTTGGATTTGTGCAGACCTTCTCTTTTGCGTGTGCAATGTTTCACTAGCTTGCTCACCTGATGCCCACGCTCAGTGCTCTCTAAATGCCAACGGCTCCCTTGCTCAACACAACCCAGCATTACAATATGCCATACTCCAGCCAATCAGAGACGAGGCTGCTAAATTCTGATTGGCTGCCTTGACAACCAATCACAACATTCATTGCATTACCTCAACAGCAGAAGAGGAAAAATACATAATTATTATGCAAGTTGATATTCTGATCATATTTTTTTCCAAGCACATTTGATCAATTCCAAAATACATCAATCTTAATAACTACTATTAATCTTGTACTTAATCATTAATAATTTATATATAATTATTCATGAAGGCTGGAAGTGAAAAATGTCTTATAATGAGGTGCGCATAATTATTAAGCAGATTTTATTTTACAGATAAAATGAGCCACAAAAAGAGATTTAACTCAGACCAAAAGTCAAAAATTATTAAATGCCCATGAGAAATATCCAAAACTAATACAATACTAGAAATTGCAAAGTTAATGCATAACCAATGGACAGCAAAATGCTCAGTGGGTCAGCAGGGTCAGTTAAAAACATGTGGAGAAGAAAAGATGCATGTTAACTGCAAAAGAATTAGGAATTAAGGTGAAGAATTAGGTGTGAAATCACCAGGAACCATTTAGTCTCCAGCGCCACCAATTTCCAGAACTGCAACCTACCTGGAGTCTCCAGAAGTACAAGGTGTCAGGTTCTCAGAGACTTAGGTTAAGTATTGAATCCTAAAAAATTACCCCTACTTAATAAGAATCACATACTGAAGTGTAGTAAGACTGATTTTTTAAATATATATATATATATAGGATTTATAGACAGATAATTTGAGTGACTCTTGAAGGACCAGCACCACATCCTCTTGTACCACTGTTTGAAGAATTTATCTTCCAGAATCTGGCAGTAAGTTTTGGGTGTTCAATTTTAGTCCATTTTGAGATTTTATCTGTAGAAGATAACCTGCTTAATAATTATGCACACCTGAATATAAGGCGTTTTTCACTTCCAGCCTTCATGAACGATAATATATAGGTTATAAGTGATTAAATACAAGTTTAATAGTAGTTATTAAGATTGATGTTGTTTGGAATTGGTAAAATGTGCTTGGAAAAAAATATAATCAGAATATCCACTTGCATAATAATTATGCATGCACTGCATTTTCCCTCTTCCGCTGTCATCAGCAATGCAAGGAATGTTGTGATTGGTTGTCAAGGCAGCCAATCAGAATTTAGCAGCCTAGTCTCTGATTGGCTGGAATTATGGCATATTGTAACGCTGGGTTGTGTTGAGCATGCCAGCCGTTGGCATTTAGAGAGCACTGAGGGCGGGCATTAAGGGAGCAAGCTAGTGAAAAACTTATTCACACATCCAAAAACTTATTTTAAATGCAAAATTTATTTTAGTGCGCTCAAAAAACTTTTTTCTTTGCAAAATGAACATTTTCTCCAAAAAACTCAGATCACATGCCTGCAAAACGCACTTTTGTGCGCTCAAAATATGATCTTTTGCGTGCAGAATTGTGGCAGAGATTTAACCCTATACCTCCAAGGCCTTCTTGGCAGGTGTCTCTATGCAGGACATCTGCAATGCTGAGGGATGGTCCACGCCCTTAACCTGTCAGGTTCTATGGCCTAGGTATGCATGCCACTCCGGGCTCTTCTGTTTTCTCGCCCTAGCTGTGCAGGCTTCCACTCTAGGCAAAGTCTGGAGGCGTGGGCATACTCGTTCCCAAAGCGTTCTCCGACACAGCTCGAGTTCCTGAAGAGGAATGTCTCAGGTTACGCATGTAACCATGGTTCCTCGAGGGAACGAGACGCTGCATCACAGGGCCATACTTAAGGTATCTCTGCCAGCGCTTGCTTCACTCCTATAAGCTGACGCCGGTTTCACCGCACGTGCTTTTAAGCTTCCTGGTCACTACGTCACCCCGCCCGTGACGTCTCACCCATCCATTGGACTGATTACACATGTGATTCAGAGCCGGTCATGCTGAAGGGCGTTCCCAAAGCGTGCTCCAACGCAGCGTCTCGTTCCCTCGAGGAACCATGGTTACATGCATAACCTGAGATGTTTTACATGGCCAGTCACCTCTTACATTTCCTTCAGAAAATGTAAGAATCTAGTGGTAACACTTTATTTTAAAGACCAATTCTCACTATTAACTAGAATGCATATTACTAATATATTGGCTGTTTACTACTTCTAAAGCACATATTCATGCCTTATTCTGCATGACCATGTTGTAGATCCCTTAATCCTACCCCATACCTAAACTTAACAACTAACTATTAATAAGCAGCAATTTTCGTAGTTAATAGTAAGTTAATGGTGAGAATTGGACCTTAAATTAAAGTGTGACCTGATTATCTTTATAAAACTAGAATAGCATGTATGTATGCATTTAAAGTGTGATAAGTGTGATGATTTCCATTTGTGTTATTTTGTGTTGTTATACTTCATTATTGTTCTAAAATGAGGCGGTACCTTTTCAAAAGGTACATGTTTGTTACCTTAACGGTACATATTAGTACTTAAAGTGTACATATTAGAACCTAATAGGAACAACAGTGTACCTTTTGAAAAGGTACCGCCCCAGTGACAGCTTTTGTACCTTTATTTCTGAGAGTGAAGAGTAAATAACAACAAACTTTTAACTAGTGTACTTCTATGACCCTTGACATGTCCACCAATATATAAACGCATCTGTGTTGCTTTTAACCATGCCCCCTTCACCCCTCCATTTGCTGGTAGCTACTGTGAATAAGAATGGCATATTGTATTCATCATCATCAATGTGACCATTTCAGCTAAAAGTGCCATGTGAATTCAAGATATTGCAATGGCTATTTCCTCCAGTTATTTCCTGTGGGGAGCTTCCGTCCCCTCCTAATGGCAGGAAGATGGGCACTCTGACTACCTATGGCGCCACAGCTATCTTCATGTGCAACACAGGGTACACTTTAGTGGGCTCGCACGTGAGGGAGTGTCAGGCTAACGGTCTCTGGAGTGGAGATGAGACCAAATGTCTGGGTAAGTAGCATCTTTCAGCAGGGCTTCTGTGATTGGATGTTATTATTACTGAGCCATTCATGTGTAGAGCAAAGCAAATCTGTTTACTGGATGTATTCCTTCTCTATTATATTATGCTTGTATAGTTCTAATTATTGCACAGCACTAAGAACAATGTGATTTCCCTAAGTAGGACATGTTCCTGGAAAAACATCCTTTGTTAGTCCCAGAACAACGTTCCTATCAGACATCCACAGCCATAACCCTAAATTCACATAGTCCTGTTTTGCCAATGTTAATTTATGACGTCTGTAGTGCTAAATAATCCTGGAAATAGGGGAAATACTTGAGCAAGCATGTGAGAGCAGCTCAACTGAGGTATGCCACTGTCTGACGATCAGCGCTGAGCCTAGGACACATCACCTGCTGCTTGACCAAACAGCACAGAGGACATTTCATCAAAATGTCAGGCAGTGACTCCCGGAGTGCTCTCTGGACATAGCGCTGATGTGTCCGTACTTCATGCTCTGTAAAACACGTAGTTTGAATTTGTGTGTTTAGTAACAGGATTCCATTTTAATGAGATGTTTGTTGATTCTGACCACTTGAAATCTTTTTTCAGCTGGTCATTGTGATTCTCCGGATCCGATTGTTAATGGCCACATCAGTGGTGATGGATCTAGTTATAGGGACACAGTCGTTTATCAGTGCAACCTGGGCTTTCGGCTTATAGGGACATCGGTTCGTATCTGCCAACAAGACCACAGGTGGTCAGGCCAACCACCTGTGTGTGTTCGTAAGTGTCTTTTATTTATATATTCGAGCAGCTGAGTCTTTAGCCATTTTAAAAAAAAAACATCTAAAGACACATCTTTTTCTGATCAATTAATACTAGCACTTACCTATTCTATTCTATTCTAGTCTATTCTATTCACTCTAATTTATTTAAAATAAAATGAAAACCTTGCCATGTGTACTGTGCTAGATTAACTGAGGCTTCAGCACTTGTATACTGTTGCTCGCTTATTGGTCTGATTGCTTCTATTGTAGATAGATAGATGATACATTTCTGTTGACAATACAAATAATTTCAATGCAGTTTTACAGAAAATCATGATGTTAATGTTTAAAATATTTATATCTTAATATCTGGGAGATTATATAATGTACTTTTGCGATGATACAAGCAACCAATCAGTTGAATAGTAAAAAGGTTAGTAAAAAATCAGCTAAGTTTTATATATTGGTTTACGTGAGTGTACTGGATGTATCTAAATAAGACTGGATATAGTACAGTATATATCCAACTTTACATAGAGAGTGGTGCGATAATACAGTTGACGTTTTTGCGACAATATCAGCAATCAGACTATATCACAACAACAGTCATGCTATATATTGCTTTACGTGAGCAATAATCGATGGGCAATAAAACATTTTACATTTACTTTACCTTTTACTTTAATTGACAACCTTGATTTAACAAAAAAATTGTAACTTTAACACATGCATAAGCCCTGTCAGCAGCTTCAAAAAAAGAAGTGATTGACCATTCTCCCTTTCTTAACAGCCATAACCTGCGGCCATCCTGGAAACCCTGCAAACGGTCGGACAAACGGCAGTGAGTTTAATCTCAACGACGTGGTCAACTTCACCTGCAACACAGGCTATTTGTTGCACGGTGCATCCAGAGCGCAGTGTCGCATGAACGGACAGTGGAGCAACCCTCTTCCTGTGTGCAAGGGTATGAACCTTTCAAAAAAACATAATTTTACTGTATATCAAATGCTTTCAGGCAACCTGTCTCTCAGTGGAGACGCAGCCTTGTTATGCGAGCAGCTCCTTAGTGAGGCTGTTTAACACCCACAGCTCATGGGCTTAGCATTAACAGAGCGAAACCAGCATCTGTGCTCAGCAGTCTGAGTCAGCCAGTGAATGACAAGAAGCAATGTGCAAATAATTCTCGGTATGTCATTCACCATCTTGAAGTGTTGATTTGAAAGTCAAATGGGTCTGCAGCAACCCATGTGACATTGTGGGATGCTTTCTGATATTAAGTAGGAGTAACTGTGCACATCTTGTCATTTTAATGATTAATTAATGTGCAAAGGAAGTTGTTGATGGTGGCCAATCGTGAATCGTGACGGTAAAATGGAGGCAGGTCAATGCATCTGAGATGGACAATTCCCCACAGGCTTAGCCAGAGCCCAGGGTCGAAGCTCTCAGCAGGGAAAAGGCTGAAGTTCCTCTGAGTGGATGCATTGTTCCATAAAACAAATCCAAAGTTGAGTTGATGTGAGCTTTGTGTTTTTGCCAGTATTTAGAAACTAACTAGACCTTTTTATTTATTTATTTATTTATTTATATTATTATTAGTATTATTTTTTACTATTACTATACCATTTTAATAGCTTTGACTAAACCATGCATATATTGCACTAGTAGAAAAATGACATTTGTTATTGGTATAATTGTAAGCTTATTATTATTATTATTATTATTATTATTTGCAAACTAGCCACATCCAATTGTAAAAAAGGTAGGCTTGCACAAATCCACAAAAGATGTGTAGAATTGTCATATACAAATGAAAAGGTATAATTCGAATATACAGTTGTTTAAGAGGTAAAACTGTCATATACAATTACGAAAAAGGTAGAACTGTTAATACACACAACTTTAGTTGTCATACAGAAATGCAAAAAAAAAAGAATGTACATAATGATAAATGTAGAATTGTTATATATAATTTAAAAGGTAGAAGTGACATTACTCAAATAAATAACAAGTAGAATTCTCATATTTGTAAAAAAAAAGAAAGTCACAAAAAAAGAAAGAATTCACACAAGTAATTGTTATTGTTTTTCAGCTGTCAACCATATGACAATTATGCTGCCTTATTCTTATTCTGAGCTGTGTCCCTCTGATAAGATATTTATTTTAAAGAAACACTCAGATCAAACCATGATGTCTCACAAAGAAAAACAACACACCAATAACAGGTGCCAATTATCAACTTTTTAGCTGCTTGTCCACCCACTTTTCCTTTCCCAGGGGGCTTAATTGAGTGCCGAGACATTGACAGCTGCCACCGAGGGAAGGCAGTCTGGTTTGTTTCCTCTGGACATGGCCTCAACTTCTATCTTTTTTTTTTTTTTCTGTTAAATTGCGAAGGGCAGTAACTGAATTTGTAACTGCATGGCCGACACAGCATGCCAAGGACAGCATGTACCCGGTTTGAGTACAGAAAAATGTAATATGACCACATCTGTCAAAATTGTTCAAGACAGTGTAGAAAGAATCAGCTACATGAACAGATATGTCAACTTTAGATCAGAATGCGTGCATGACATGTTCTAGGTATGCACAGGAAAACAAAAGACGCTTCACTGTTGTGGAAGTGCACAGATAAAAGGCAAAGAAAGTTCTGAAGGAGCACATTTCACCCGCTTATAATTCGTGTCATCAAAAAGAAAGTACGGTTTACGGTTTGGAGTTGATTGAAATTGCTTCAGAGGCTGCACCAGCGATCCTACTGTTCAGCCTCCTCCATTGATTTCTTCTGTCTTTCCTCACTCTGTCAGACATTAAGCATCAGGCTGTTTTTATCTTGCAGTGGTAAACTGCTCTGATCCAGGCTTTGTGGAGAACAACATTCGTCACTCTCAACAGCACTACCCCGAAAGCTTCAACTACAGAAACACCGTGATGTATCACTGCAAGAGGGGCTTCTATCTGCTCGGCTCCTCCGTCCTCACCTGCCAGTCAAATGGCTTCTGGGACAGATCACTTCCTAAGTGCCTTCGTGAGTGATAGCCTCATGTTTCATCCAATGCACACTCGTCCAGAGATTCATACAGTGCCAAAAACGGCTTTGCTGTTGTATACATGTGATGGAATGCTTAAAAAAAACATTTTCAAAATTAGAATTATGGTTCTTGACTCCGGTAATATCAGACATTCTTAAAACAAGCTCAATTCATTGGAGAAGAAGGATTATATAAGATGTTGAGACCTTTTTTATACTTTTGCTAATTGAATAAGAAATATAAGCTTAGTTCATACTTACATTACAGAAGTTATTTAGATATTTTTACAAAAAGGACAAACTTCTGAGTGATTACTTTTTCAGTTTACCTAGATTTTTTTCTTTATTTTAGCTTTAATATTATTAGCACTTGTGCACTAAAGGGAATACATTTAGAGATGTAACTTTTCAGAGGGCTTTAGCATTCTGACAGTGTGCTTTACCTTGCTAAAAGTAACTATAGCTGTTGAACTGTCAGCGCAATAAAAGTAATCTCTTAAAAGTTGCATTTCTAAATTCATCCCCTTAAAAGCTCCACTACTACAGCCATAAAGGACCACATTTGTAACAGACAAGGCTTTTGTAAACAAGACAATTACTGCGCTGTCAAAATGTTTTTGAAATAGTTGGTCAATGTACAAATGCAGACCGACATCTTTTGCTATTGTCTCGCATCTCTGTTTATTTTTTATTTTTTTTCAGCATTTCATGCTGTGAGCATTGTATGTTTAAGTGTATTTATAACTTGACACATTGCATTTGAAATGTGTCAAGTTAAAAATAGTTCAACATCTTGTTTTTGTTTTTTTTCTAGTTTGTTGTTCTCCATCTAGCTGTTTGAATGCAAGCATACAGCCTATGTGATTGCCTCTTAGGAAAACGTCTGATTGGTGTATACTGTGTAGATAGGTTATCAGCATGCTATACCAAAAAGACTTTGACTGACAAACAGGGTAACCAGGCCGTCATAATCGATTGTGGAAATATGAAGTTTTGAAGTATCTTATCTGAGATGGTCCGTTCTCTTTCTAATGCCCCCCATAGCAATATCCTGCGGTGATCCCGGCACACCGCCGTTTGCTGTCATGTCGGGCCAGAAGTTCACCAACAGAGCTGTGGTCCATTACTCTTGCAGCCAGGCCCGGACTTTGGTGGGGAACGCCACGCGCCAGTGTCTGGATGATGGCCGGTGGAGCAGCTTGCCGCCCTACTGCTCAGGTACACACATCAGCAGGTGGCAGAACCTCAGGGCGGGAGACTGCAGACCAGCTGGCTAGCTGAACTTTAAGCCTCTGTCTGAGCAGCTCAGCTTACTTCAGACTTAAGTGTCTGTCTGAGCTTAGACAGATCTTAAAGTTTAAACAGTAACTGCTGTTGACATCAGCGCTGACAAAGTTCTTGTTTCCACAAAGTCCAGATGATGTGCACATCACGCAGCTCTCTGACTTTATATGTTTATGTGATAAGTTTATGAAATAATAACGTAAACCAGACTGCCCCGGACTAGAGCCTAGCAGTTTGGTAAGAAGTACACACATTCATTTTGTTCATAGATAAACTAATTTAAGAGAGATCTACCATGAGCTCTAAGATTGGGTTGCTGCTACAGAAGCATATATTAACACCTAGTTTCCAAATTCCTGGTGAAGAAGGAATCCACCAATCAAAGAAGTCAACAGGAAAACAGGAACTGAACCAAAAAAGCCCAGCAGTGACACCCACACCTATAAATCATTGAAAATTATGTATTCACGTTAGTGTCCTATAGGTTTTACGGGGCTGACGAGACGTGAGACGTGTGGATCCATCTGCAGGTTTTATTAAAGAGACGTGGTAAACAGGCAGGGTCAAACAATGGCAAACAGGTATATGGCGGGCAAAACACAAGAATAGTCCTAGGGCTAGCGTAGGTGACCGATCGGCAGACAGAATCACAGGGGCGAGACGAGAGGGAAAAATCCAGGAAAACAGGCAACAATCAGAAACCGCGAAAACAGGCAAGGCAAGGCAAAACAAGGAAAACACAGAGACTAGGAATGGGGTACGGGCTAAACAATACTCAGCAGAGAATGGCAGTTTGAGTGGGTGTTATATAGTGAGTGAGGTGATAAGAAACAGCTGTGTGCAATGAGTGCAATCAGTGCAGTGTGCAAACCGTGCAATGAATGATGGGATATGTAGTCCGGGGTGCTATGCAACAGTTTGTGTTGTGCGAGAGTCAATGTAAAGGAAAGGGGGACCTCTGGTGGTGAATAAACGGAAGTCCATGGACCGAATTCGTGACAATAGGGATGTAACGGTATGAAAATTTCTTATCACGATTATAGTGACCAAAATGATCACGGTTATCAGTATTATCACGGTATTGTTAAAATGTGCTGGAAATGTTCAAAAAGTACTGACACACAAATCATTTTACTAAGTTTTACATTTAAAATCAACAAGCAACAAATAAAATGAGTTTTTGTTTGCGTAACTAAAACAATAACATTGCCAGTGATGTCCGGATTTTAAATGACAACATGACTGACAACAGTTTATCCAATAGCATTTTCAAATATCTAATGTAAATGTTCAAATAAAGCTTTGAAAAAGTTTCATAAATGGTAAACCTCACATTTCAGCTTTTAAATAAAGAAAAGGGTCAAGTCAAAATGACAATTGATTAATAAATGTTTATATGTATGTATCTGCTCCGTAAATAATACTAGATACCTTATTGTTTAAATGTTTAGAATCCATATAAGCTTTTTTTCATCAACCAGTCAAAATTTACAGCAGGGCATGTTTCATAAAAAGGTAAACCTCGCATTTCAGCCTTTAAATCAAGAAAAGTCTAAATGATAATTGATTAATAAATGATTATATGTATTTTATCTGCTCCATAAATAATTCTAGATAGCTTATCTGAATTGTTAAATGTGCAGAATCCACATAAGCTTGTTTTTCATCAACCAGTCAAAATTTACAGCAGGGCATGCTAATTCGGTCCATTTTTTGATCTACACACCTTTCACTTTTTAAGACTAAAACAAAAAATGGATTCATTGTTATTCTTAATTAAAAATCATAACAACAATAAAACAGTAAGATACAATGACAAACTAGCTTATTAAATGTTTATTAACAAAAACGAATAAGACGAGGCATGGCATACACCGCATGCTGTATTATATACCGACTAATAAATTACAGAACGTTTAGCAAACACTGAGGAATCAAATAAATAAAAAGAGAGCTTCCATAGCATAACGTGAGGTAAACAGCAAAGATAACAAGCTTTTCAAAATGAAAACAAAAAGAAAAGTAAAACTAAACTTGCTGTCGGTGACGGTGCTTGCATGTTTTTGTCCCAAAAGAACACCAACATGTTCACCTTTGGTTTAAGAAGCGGTCTTTTACTTTACTTTAGCATGAAACCCATCCATCGTTTCCTCAATATTTGCGTCATTTTTGCTGCACGCAGCTTCGCGCTCCTGACGCCGCGAGTATAAACCAGGCTCTACACTCGAAGCGCTGCGCAGCTCAAACGAGTCGCGCGGTTTCATTATGCTTTCAGTTTTGTTTGCCGTTTGATGATTCTCACATGCAACAGAAATGCAGCGCTTATGAGTTAAACAATGTGGTGGTGGCGCCAGTGCGACCGCACACAACATTTAGTCGCACTGGCAGAAAAAATGATAGCAAAATGTGCCCATTTGGTCGCACACTGGAGCCCTGTGCAGTACAGTATTTATTTATCCTCAGTTGTTCAAATCGCGGTAATCGAATACGGTTATAGTGATAATTAAAATATGAAACGGTAATACTAACCGTGGGGTATTTCATCACGATTTATCGTCAAACCGGTAATCGTTAAAAGGGATTAGTGTCCAAAACCTTTTGATAACTTATATATTTGGGTAACACTTTCCAATAAGATCCCATTTGTTAACAAGTTAATTTATTAGCTAACATGAGCTAACAATGAGCAATACACACATATATACACATACATACATACATATACAGTATATATATATATATATATACACATACGTACATTATATATATGTGTATATATATATAACCCGTGCTGGCAAAAAAAAAAATTAAAAATTGAATTTGAGGTTTTCACGAAAAAGAGTTTATTAAGCCCTCTTCTAGTGATCCCAATGCTTCAAATAGTAATTAAACATCTAAAATTATCTTTATTTGTACGTTTTCTGAGAGGAGTACCCTTTTTTCCGCTCACTTCTGGACGACTGCTGCTGCTTCTCACCACAAGTTGTAGGATATATCGTTGAAAAGTGCAGCATTCGAGCCTTATAAATATCCATAGCGAATTCTGTATGACATGAGTCTGAACCAGTAAAATATGATTTTCAAACCTGATTAAAACAAAACGTTTGCCTCTCAGAGAGCGCGCGATCTCCCTATAAAGTACATTATTGCTAAATATGTCTTGGCGAGATTCACATAATCTGTTGTCTTACATGAACGTTTAGTTAATGGTTAGGGAAAAATCTGATGTGTAACATTATATTAGATCCATGCATTACAGTAGGTCAAAATATTGATCTGTCTCGATGTTAATCAAACATTAAAACCAAAGATGGAATCTTTCGCTGCTCTTGATTAAACAATATTTTATTTGCATCATTGTATCTTATTTTTAATAACAGAGATAAAATAAAAAACAGCTATATTGTGATTGATAATATAGTAATTATTATTAAGACAATAATTGGAGGAAAATATGCAACGTTGCTTGGTGATATTGCTTTGGAATCTTCAGAAAACATTAACTCGATTTTTCTCAAAATCAACTCTGCTGACTCAAGTTGTATATCATTTTGAAGGTATTTTAATGTAGGATGTGAAAAAGAAGAGAACTCATTTTTGAAAATGTGCTCATTCTGACTCATTTTGCCAGCACAGGTCACACACACACACACACACACACACACACACACACACACACATATATATATA
>NW_015506222.1:249666-264235 GCF_001515645.1 Sinocyclocheilus grahami | reverse complement strand
TTCAAATATCTAATGTAAATGTTCAAATAAAGCTTTGAAAAAGTTTCATAAATGGTAAACCTCACATTTCAGCTTTTAAATAAAGAAAAGGGTCAAGTCAAAATGACAATTGATTAATAAATGTTTATATGTATGTATCTGCTCCGTAAATAATACTAGATACCTTATTGTTTAAATGTTTAGAATCCATATAAGCTTTTTTTCATCAACCAGTCAAAATTTACAGCAGGGCATGCTAATTCGGTCCATTTTTTGATCTACACACCTTTCACTTTTTAAGACTAAAACAAAAAATGGATTCATTGTTATTCTTAATTAAAAATCATAACAACAATAAAACAGTAAGATACAATGACAAACTAGCTTATTAAATGTTTATTAACAAAAACGAATAAGACGAGGCATGGCATACACCGCATGCTGTATTATATACCGACTAATAAATTACAGAACGTTTAGCAAACACTGAGGAATCAAATAAATAAAAAGAGAGCTTCCATAGCATAACGTGAGGTAAACAGCAAAGATAACAAGCTTTTCAAAATGAAAACAAAAAGAAAAGTAAAACTAAACAGTGCTTGCATGTTTTTGTCCCACAAGAATACCAACATGTTCACCTTTGGTTTAAGATGCGGTCTTTTACTTTACTTTAGCATGAAACCCATCCATCGTTTCCTCAATATTTGCGTCATTTTTGCTGCACGCAGCTTCGCGCTCCTGACGCCGCGAGTATAAACCAGGCTCTACACTCGAAGCGCTGCGCAGCTCAAACGAGTCGCGCGGTTTCATTATGCTTTCAGTTTTGTTTGCCGTTTGATGATTCTCACATGCAACAGAAATGCAGCGCTTATGAGTTAAACAATGTGGTGGTGGCGCCAGTGCGACCGCACACAACATTTAGTCGCACTGGCAGAAAAAATGATAGCAAAATGTGCCCATTTGGTCGCACACTGGAGCCCTGTGCAGTACAGTATTTATTTATCCTCAGTTGTTCAAATCGCGGTAATCGAATACGGTTATAGTGATAATTAAAATATGAAACGGTAATACTAACCGTGGGGTATTTCATCACGATTTATCGTCAAACCGGTAATCGTTAAAAGGGATTAGTGTCCAAAACCTTTTGATAACTTATATATTTGGGTAACACTTTCCAATAAGATCCCATTTGTTAACAAGTTAATTTATTAGCTAACATGAGCTAACAATGAGCAATACACACATATATACACATACATACATACATATACAGTATATATATATATATATATACACATACGTACATTATATATATGTGTATATATATATAACCCGTGCTGGCAAAAAAAAAAATTAAAAATTGAATTTGAGGTTTTCACGAAAAAGAGTTTATTAAGCCCTCTTCTAGTGATCCCAATGCTTCAAATAGTAATTAAACATCTAAAATTATCTTTATTTGTACGTTTTCTGAGAGGAGTACCCTTTTTTCCGCTCACTTCTGGACGACTGCTGCTGCTTCTCACCACAAGTTGTAGGATATATCGTTGAAAAGTGCAGCATTCGAGCCTTATAAATATCCATAGCGAATTCTGTATGACATGAGTCTGAACCAGTAAAATATGATTTTCAAACCTGATTAAAACAAAACGTTTGCCTCTCAGAGAGCGCGCAATCTCCCTATAAAGTACATTATTGCTAAATATGTCTTGGCGAGATTCACATAATCTGTTGTCTTACATGAACGTTTAGTTAATGGTTAGGGAAAAATCTGATGTGTAACATTATATTAGATCCATGCATTACAGTAGGTCAAAATATTGATCTGTCTCGATGTTAATCAAACATTAAAACCAAAGATGGAATCTTTCGCTGCTCTTGATTAAACAATATTTTATTTGCATCATTGTATCTTATTTTTAATAACAGAGATAAAATAAAAAACAGCTATATTGTGATTGATAATATAGTAATTATTATTAAGACAATAATTGGAGGAAAATATGCAACGTTGCTTGGTGATATTGCTTTGGAATCTTCAGAAAACATTAACTCGATTTTTCTCAAAATCAACTCTGCTGACTCAAGTTGTATATCATTTTGAAGGTATTTTAATGTAGGATGTGAAAAAGAAGAGAACTCATTTTTGAAAATGTGCTCATTCTGACTCATTTTGTCAGCACAGGTCACACACACACACACACACACACACACACACACACACACACATATATATATATATATATATATATATATATATATATAAATGAACTTAAACTTGGATTAACATGCTGTAGAGGTAATGTTAGTTTATATTTACTAGTTAAAAATGTTAACAAATGAGACCTTGTTGTACAGTGTTACATATATTTGTATATATCTCAAGATTTTGAGATATAACCAAAAAAACATTTCTAATGTAACATTTCTCTAAAATAAGTCAATAGTCTTATATATATATATTTACTTTATTTTAAGGTCCAATTTTTGCTCTTACCAACCCATTGACTACGACTTTTGCCTTAATAAACTCCTAATTTACTACTCATTAATAGTTAGGTAGTTGTTACGTTTAGATATTGGGTAGGATTCGGGATGTAGAATATATTCATGCAGAATAAATGCTTTATAATTACTAATAAAAGGTCAATATGTTAATAATAGGCATGCTAATAAGTAACTAGTTAAGAGTGAGACTGTGTCTCTATACTAAAGTGTTACTCTTTTTTTATTTTTTATTTATTTTTTATTTATATTTTTTTTTTTAATTTTCATTCATGGCATGCATAGTTCAATAATTTTTTCCAATAAGTAAATTAACTTGTCAGTTTTGTATGATTTTGAAATTAGTTGTTGCTTTGAATCAAATGTGAATGTAAGGGTATTTTTTTCTCTCTCTCTGGTTGGCTTGATTCATAACTCTTTATTTAATAATTGTTCAAAACATTTCTGGAACCGAGGTCACTGAGGAAGTGAGTGGTCAATGAGCGTCATGCCTTTGTGCATTTCAGGTGATAATCCGGGATTCTGTGGCGATCCAGGAATTCCTCCTCACGGTTCTCGTCTTGGGGAGGAGTTCAGACATAAAAGCCTCCTAAGGTTCACGTGCGAAGCGGGCTACACGCTGATCGGATCTTCCGAGCGCACCTGTCTGCAGAACGGGTCCTGGAGCGGAACCCAGCCTGTGTGTGAAGGTGAGGGTCACAGATACGTGTGGAGAGACACCCATGGCGAAATTCACCAGGATGTGGCTTTGCACTTGAGCTTAATTTGATCAGAAAGGCAAATTGTGATCCAGTAAAGGCAATGACCTAATGAGTAAAATGTATGCTTGAGAGACTAGAGGTTTTTAGTTTGTGCTATATATTTATAAAGGTTTAAATGTATTCTTAGAAACTAAAGTCGGCTCAAATTACGACGTGTTGTCTTTGTTTCTGAACCTCACCTAACCTGCTGTGCTCACTTTTTCCTGAATTGTACACTGCAATTATTGTAAAATTGATCTTTTGATGCTAACCGGCCTAAAATCGGTAATTGCGAGTTAACTCAATGACTCTGGTTAGTGGAACCACACAAAAGGCCCTGTCATTAAGCATGGTGTCTAATGATACATTACTTTAATAAGGATTTGTGAATAGCTCACTCTAGCTAACTGCTAATGGAAAAACAGGACGTTTTGACATGATTCAGAGTCTGAGCAAAGGTTTTTTTAGTTTTTTTTTTAATTGTTACTGAGGTCCCACTTTATATTAAGTGGCCCTAATACCTGTGTACTTGCATAGTAACTAGATGTGAATGTAGTATGTAACCACAGTGTAATACACATTGGTACATAGTATCTAGAGCTGTAATATTTCTGTAACTACACACGTAACAACGCTCTGAATGTGTTGTGTAAGTACAAATGTGTAACAGGACATATATAACTACATTTTGTAACAACTCTATGTATAAGAGTAATTGGAATAATTTGATCCAGGGGGTGGAGATGGGTAGGTTTAATACCAGTGTACTTACATGGTAACTCCTCAGGAACTGTCCACTTAATAGAAAGTGTAACATTCTGGACACCAACCACAATTTATATGTAAAGCCTAACTTACTGGCCGCTGCTGTGTTACATCAGAGTGATTACATGGTAAATCCATAGGAATTGTTTACTTAATATAAAGTGTAACACTTTCTTTATCAAAAAGTGCTGTTAGTCCTGTTACACATTTGTACTTTCATTACCAAAAAGTGTTGTTACCAATGTCATGTTACACATTTGTATTTACACATACCATTCAGTGGGTTGTTACAAATGTGTAGTTACACAAACATTACAGCTCTAGATACGACGTACCAATGTGTATTACACTGTGGTTACATACTATGTACACATCTAGCTACTATGTAAGTACACAGGTATTAGGGCCACTTAATATAAAGTGGGCCTTTTTTTTTCTTTTTGAAAAAAGACAATTCAGTTATTTTGCAGCTGACCATATTCATTTTCTTTGTAGTTTTCCTCCATATTTCCCATATGCAGTCCCTCTATATGTATTTGATCACTGACTCTTGCCTGTCACTGTTAGTACATTTGACACAAATTAGTTTATGTATAATTTATATTTAGTTTAGATATAGTTCATGGAAATTAACAAATCAAATGTTCTATCTAACTAACCCACACCTATATATTCACCGATTTCATTGTGCAGCTCCATTGTATATCTCAATCTGTAATTTAGTTAGTCTCAGATGAAAACAAAATAATTACAGCGCTCAGCAAATAAACCTCATGGAAGCTAGAGTTCTGAATCACCCCAGGAAGTATTAATGCCATATTATTAGAGGACAACAACAATGTGCCCAATAGCTTAATGTGTTTTATCCCTAATTTGTTTGTTTGTTTTCTGCTATAGACAGTACGATGGGGTTGTGTAAAAGAGATTGATAATATACATTATATAGGGCACATTCATAATTGAATAGGGGCTTTAACACGTGGCTGAGACAGATCGTTGTGGGGGGTAACTCCACGGTGGGCTTTAGTACCTTGTGAGGATACAGACAATACTTTCCAGATACCAGACATAAAACACAAGCCTGTTGCTACTTACAAATAATGACTTAAAGTTTGGAAGTATATCTGTTTACAGCAGCCCTCCACTAGGATCCCATTAACTCTTAATCGGTCCAGTTTTTCTTTATTTACTTAAGTTTTATTATTTAATCTGAAAGGATATGAGGGGCAAATTACAGCTACAAATCTTGATGATAATAAAGATTAAGTGAGTCCTCCATGTGACCAGCTATTTCAACAACAGTTCTGCTGATTAATGGATGATACTACTCCAAACATAATTAGAAGTTTCATAATGATTTCTTAACTATAACTTAAGCAACAACCAGTTGATCTTCAATATGCTCTTGGAGCATAAAAACACCTTTAAATTATTGTTTCGTCAATAGAAATGAAAACAAGTATTTTAAATATAATTTTCTGTTGCACATTGTTCATTATAATTTAGAAAGCGTTATTGAAAGCTGCATCATATGGACACCTGACCAATTTCAGGTTGTTACCGTGCATCAACAGGTAACATCTATTTGAATTCTAATAAATCTGAACTCTAATTATTGCTATTTGAAAATACTAACAAAAAACTAATTCAAGTTGGAACTAATTTGATCTACCTTGCTAGCAACACTTTAGGCTGCAAAATAAAGGAATCTGTATCATGATGATCGATACAGCTCAACACCCAGTTTCCTGTGCTGTTTATTCACAAGATTCTATTGAAATTATTTCACAATAGAAAATGACTTTGATGCATAAAATTCCATGTTCTTTGTTTCTACAATATCAGTCAAAATTTATAATTTAAATATTATTGACTGTTGCACGCGAGTCGTCATAATTTAGAATAGCACTGTCATATGGACACCCAACCAATTTAAGGCTGCCATGCATCTCTGTGCTATTAGAATTCAAACGCAAATTAACCGCATTGGAGCGTATCATCTTTACTGCCCTTATCTGAAAATGACACTTCAAAGTATGAGAATAAAAAAAAACGTGTTAAACGCTCCAACTAATTGGAAATGGAAGTTCATCTACCTTGCCAACAACACTCTGCAGGCTGTAAAACACTGCGCTTGTGGTGTAGTTTCAAGTGTTTTGCTTGTGGTGCTAGCCCTTAGATATGTTTCACAGAAGCTCTTGTCTTACGATTGCTGTTTTCAGTCCCGCAGGGCTGCAGTCTTTTACTCCTCACATTCTCTCTTTAACTTCTTCTGGTCTTTGATTGCCGTCCCAGCTGTATCCTGTGGAAATCCTGGAACACCGGCCTACGCCAGGATCGTTTTCAGCGATGGTATGCTGTTTCCTAGCTCGGTGACATACGCCTGCTGGGAGGGGTACAAGACCTCGGGTCTCACCACTCGCCATTGCACCACCAATGGCACCTGGACCGGCTCAGCACCAGATTGCATCGGTCAGAACAGCAACCTTTACTCTTTTTGATTACCGCAAAATGTTTTTACCCTGCTTTTGTAATTACACAGGCATTGCTTATGTAATGTACCCTGTGTGCTTCAGGAGTTGCACTGATAGCTGATGAGTTGTGTCACAAGTCACGTGATCCACCACTGTTAACACCGATTGGATGTGTCAACAAAAGTTATTCTTATTTTGTTCAAAAAAAGGGGAGACAACAGGAGGAATCGTCATCTCTCCATAAAGTTCAGCAGTTTTAGTTGTGTGATATAGGTTTTGTGTAGTAGCCTGTAATGGGGAAATATAGAGTGGTGTCCAAAATCTGATACCACATTGAAAATCTGGGATGTAGAAGATTGTTTTAGCCAAAGACAAGTTAACATATTAGTTAGATTCTGCACTATTTCTAGGTCAATAAATCTAGGTTCACCCAAAAATGAAAATTGTGTCAATAATTATTCACCCTCATGTCGTTCCAAATCCATAAGACCTTCGTTCATCTTCGGAACACAAATTAAGATATTTTTGATGAAATCCGAGAGCTTTCCGACCCTCCATAGACAGCAAGGGAAATACCATGTTCAAGGCCCAGAAACATCAACAAAATGGTCCATGTCCAAGTAACACAACGCGTGCTTTCCTCTGCTCGTAAACAAGGCGCAGCAGCATCACGCGCATGCGTTGTGTTTCTCTCGATAATGGCGGTAGATGGTAACTCGGAGGAGACGAATTGTTGAATAAAGTCATTATTTTTGATTTCTTTGCGCACAAAAAGTATTCTCGTAGCTTTGTAAAATTACGGTTGAGCCACTGATGTTACATGGACCATTTTATCGATGATCTTACTATGTTTCTGTGCCCTGTCTGTGGTAGTTCCCTTGCTGTCTATGGAGGGTCAGAGAGCTCTCGGATTTAATCAAAATATCTTAATTTGTGTTCCAAAGATGAACAAAGATCTTAGGGGTTTGGAACGACATGAGGGTATTCCTATGACAACTATTCCTTTAATTCTTTTTTTTTTCTATGAAAGGTCAGATGTTTTGATTCCACTGAAGAACAAATTGGTCTTAGGAACATTCTCAAATCATACTCTAAACTCATTAGGTTTAAAAAAAAAAAAACATGGGGTGCTGTTATTAAAGCAAAAGGTGGACAGAACCAACCCCTAAGACTGTTAATTTTAACTCAAATTGTTGTTCTGATAATACATTTTAATGACAATTTTTAAATAAAGTACATTAAATAAATGCACATTTTAAGCATTTTTGGTCCAAACTCTTTAATGTGAAAATAATGTGAACCCAAATGTAGCCCAAAAGACACAATATTTTAAATATACGGTGCATTCAGAAAGTATTCAGATCCCTGTTTTCACATTTTATGATTTATTATATAATATTATTTTATTTATATATGTATTTTCCACATCCATCTACAACTCATACACGCGTCTGTCTATACAGTATAAGGACTAACAGCTGAAAATTCATATTAAGTTGTATGGAGTGCAGATTGATGAGAACAGAAATAATAATAATTATTCTTATTATGATATTTCCAAGTGCAATCTCTATGAATTATTAAAGAATGTTCAAAAACGTTTGAGTCTAGCTTGTCCTCTCTCTTTGCAGTTATTAGCTGTGGGAATCCTGGTCCAATTGCCAACGGAATTTACATTGGAAATGAGTTCATATTTAACAAAACCGTCCACTATTGCTGTAACCCTGGGTATGTAATGGAGCCCCCTGGTTCATCTACTCTACGCTGCAGCAAAGATGGCACTTGGAATCAGACCAAACCAAGCTGCAGAGGTAACTTCCAAACGTACACGATTCTCTCTGTACAGGCAGAGAGGGCAGCATCTCCTGTCACTCTGCAAACAGCATCATGAGAGCTTTTAAAATATGTACTTATATTGTGGAGTTGTTCCCAACATCAAAAGCCTTTCAGATGTTTTTGATCTCTTTTTTTTTTTTTACTTGCCTGGCAAGTGAGATTATTCACTTATGAACTCCAAGGAGATGTTGCCATGAAATGTGTAGGATCTATGTTATCAGATGTCAGAATGAAATTAGCAAGTGGTGCAATGCAGACAGCTCAGCCTCCTCACGATCAGTTCTAGAAAATATCAGATATATGTTTTCGGACGCAGGAAGATATGCGATGGATGTTTGATATTCAGAGTGATTTTAGTATGTAATCCCATTTAATCATCGTTTCCTCCCACAAGCAATACACTTCCTCCCGTTAGCAAATGGAACGTAATGCTCAAGGAAAGAAAATAAATAACTCTAAGCCCCTTGTTTAGCATACTATTCTTTCAGATCTTCCTTTTCCACGTCTGAACAAGTGAAAGAAGGAGGTGCTGGGTTTGGACACATCTTCCGTCAATAATAATGATGGTGATGAAATCAGGGTTGTCGGCTGTTCAGAATGCCTTTAAAATGCATTTCAGTTCCCATTCCTTTAGTTTGAACTGAGGTAGCAAACAGAAAATGGAATTTGAATTTGAATGTAGGACAGTCAAAATAAAATTCTAAATCACTGCTGTAAGTGTAGGTTTTAATGCTACATGTGGTATTTACAGAAACAATACTTTTGTATTGATAACCAATGTTTAAAAATAGTATAATAGTAAAAGTAGTAAAATAGTATAATAATTAGGCATGCAACATTTATGAAATCATTAATTTGGAGATTATGTGAAACTTCAAAAAAATTTATTTGTTACACCTCAGTACCATTCATGAAAGCAACAAGGTGATCAATAACAGTGCAAAATGTACGAGACCTGGTGTTCAGTTGCAGTAAAATAAAATATTCCCTTAATGCATTCTTATAGATTTTATTGTAACATTTAGTTGTTGCCAAAAAAATAAAATAAAATTGGTGTTAAGCATCAATTGCCAGTGGGGGCAGTACATTTCCATAATGCTTTAATTTATGCCAAATTTTGATGTTGGTATTTCTTTTTGGTAACACTTTAGAATAGGGAACACTTATTCACTATTAACTATGACATTTCCCTCAATAAATTCCTAATTTGCTGCTTATTAATAGTTAGTTAGGTAGTTTTTAAGTTTAGGTATTGGGTAGGATTAGGGATGTAGAATAAGGTCATTTAGAATAATGCATTAATATGTGCTTAATTAGTACTAATAAATGACTAATATTCTAGTAATATGCATGCTAATAAGCAACTTGTTAAGAGACCCTAAAATAAAGTGTTATCTTATTTTTGTCACGATCGCTACTGTGAGGGAACGCAGAGCGAGGAACAAAGAGACGTGGAGTACATCAACAAGGATACTTTTATAACATCAAGGGAACCGGGAAAACACACGTAGCAGAGGAGGTTGACATAAACAATACCGGACAAAGGAAGACAGGGCAGACTACACTTTAAAAACTGGAGCAAATTAAGATAATTAACAAAACAGCTGGAAACAAATGATGAACTAATCGGGGAACATAATGGGAACAGGAAGGACCAAATATGGGCATAAACTGAACATGGGGAGGAAAACGCATGACACGGGACTGACAATTTTTTAAATGTTATACGAATGCAATTCTTTTACCTTAAAATCTGTTTCTATGTTGTTTCTTTTTTTGATGGTATTGAGAAATATGTGCAATTAGTTTTCTACACAGTATCACGGAGTAAATTTTGAGACAATTAGTCAAATTATTAATTTAATTATATGTTTTCTCACAAAACTTGGACTAATGAAAATCTTTTGCAATGTGAGTGTGTTAAATTTCTTTAAATTGCAATGCTGTAATATACAAAATTCCAGGGCCCGGATGTATGATAGCCCTTATGCTAAGAAATCCCTTAGTTATAAGGTTAAGGGAGCCCTTAGTGAAACTTGGGTTGCAAGAAAAACACCCAAGGGTCAACTAAAGGAACCTTAAGGTTGCCATTGAGTATTCCCCTTAATTATTTAAGTGTTCCCTTAAGTGTTGCTAGTAACCATTTCACCTTAATAAATTTAAGGGACCAAAAGAGCTCCCTTAAGTCATCTTAAACTCAGTATCTGCAGGATTTTTAAACTCAAATGTAAGACTTAAGAATTTTTTTTAAGACCTGCACAAATAAAATATCATATGAGCGCAGTAGGGCAGTGACTATTGTGACATATTAAACTGTAAAATGACTGTAAAAGGCATGACTTACAGGTTTTCACAAAACAAAAAGTTTTATATAATTTTTTTAAGTAAATGGGCGAGTTGTATCAATTAAGATATCAATTTAAACTATAATTATTAATCAATGATTACATTAATTAAATAACAATATAAATGTCATTTGTCTTCATTGTTTAGATTTTTATAATGCATTATCTTGTCGGCCCACCTGTTCACATTTACAACTCTGCGTGTTTGCAGCGTCAAAACATGGGTTAATTTTCACATTTGCTAAATTTTCCGTCATTGGTCAGCAGGAGGCGCTTTCACTGCAGAAACAAAGTGGTTTCCTCGGTAACGACTGTACACAAAGCAGCGCAGAAACGGGCAACGCTCATGTTTATTTAATGTTTGTCTCAGTTTTAGTTGGTTAGGTTTGTATTTCATTATGTTCTGTTTATTGTCATAGATATGTATACATATCTGTTTATTGTGAGATGTAGTAACCATAGTAACCGCGGTGCCCATTGCCGTATGTTGCCAGAAATTACTGTGAAACGCTTAGTATAAACACTTAGGTAAGGGTGACAATTAAGACGTTTGTTGCAACGCTCCTAAAGAAATCCCTTACTTCAGGGATTTTTTCCCCCCTCAGGAATACTCCTAAATCAAATTACTTAAGGATTTCATGCAATCGGGCCCAGGATTCCATCCAGTGAGCATTGGTCAATTCCAATTCCACCTCATGAAAATGAAAAGAGAGACAATTCTTAAATACTGAATACTGTTGTGGTGGTGTTTTTCAGTCATAATGTGTGGTCAGCCGCCAGCTATTCACAATGGGCGAGTGGAGGGCTCAGACCTGCAGTGGGGCTCTAGTGTTACCTACAGCTGCTTTGAAGGATACCAGTTGTCCTCTCCTGGAATAGCCACATGTGAAGGGAACGGCACATGGCGTGGTGAAATCCCTCAGTGTCTGCGTAAGTACTGTTCTGTTCCATTAACAGAAAACAGAATTAAACTCCATTAGCACATCCATGAAAAGGGGATGTAAACAATGTGTTTTGCTTCAGTAGACAGCATATTTAATTACAAATGAAAATGAGGCTGTGAGGGATATAAGTACAGTCTGATTTGTGCTAATGTACTTTACAATGCTTTCTGCAGTTCGCTCTCACATTTGATTAAGAAAAAAAATAACTTATAGCCATCCAAATACATCTTCTGCGGCATAAATAATATAGCAAGATCTCTACCATCTTGACATATTTCTGCCATCACACCATTCATACCATCATAGTGCCCAGCCGTAAATCCACTTCTGTCATGACAACTCTCGGAGGGATTGGCATGGTAATGTACATGACAATGTTAATGTACTTGGTCTTGGCGGAATAGATCTGCTACGCTGTTGCTGCTGCAGAGCAAGTACCGAGACTTGCTACTACCAATACATCCACATCATGCTGCTGTGAGCATGTAAGAAATATTGCTGCTGCAAATATAACATGCATGAAATAACCCCCATACAGCATACATGAATCACCTCGTAGCAGATCTATACAGGTGGAGCTGGGGAATGTGGAGGGTTTCTGAAGTAAACTGCAACTGCTACAGCAAGCACTAGTCATATATTTGAATGTTGAGCAGCGAGCTCATTGGCTACCGATACAGGAGAGAACCAATCAGCTGTGCCATGTGATAATGATGCCATTAGGTCAGATTGAGTTAGACCTATCGGACTTCGCCATCTAGAGTTTCATGCCAGAACTCTGTATATATGGGCCAAAAGTTGATATTTTCTGTGGCAGCTGTTGTTGTGTTTAGAGTATTGTGTCGCTATGATGGAAGGTTCATGGCTTGACTGAAATTGTGTGAAACGCAGCTACAACACATCAGCTACAGCTACAGCACACCTGTTTTGACATTTTCAATACAAGTGTCAACACATCACAAATGGATCCCTCAAGTAGCCTGGCTTTCCAGGCATGCAGCGTAAGAAGTACGAGGTGCATGCAGAGAATCTGCTGTTAAATCCTTCTAGCTTTTATTGTAAGCCTTTGACACAATGTCAGCTGTTACAACAAAAATCCTCGTTAAAAGTGCCAGAAAAAAAGAAACCATATCGTAAGTACACACACCAAGAAGCACTATTATATGGAAGAGAACAGGGCTAGTTGTCTGACGGAGAAGATGTCATGAAGACTATATCCCAGTAAATAAAGACACAAATGTTTGTTTTCTCCAGCAGTGGTTTTGTATGCTGGTTTCAAACTCCTTGAAATCAAACTTGTTGATCAATACCTTTGATCATCCAAACTAAATTTTGGTCACATTTTATTTTAAGGTCCAGTTCTTACTATTAACAAACCATTAACAATGACGTCTGTCTCAATAAATTCCTAATTTGCTGCTTATTAATAGTTAGTAAGGTAATTGTTGATTTAGTATTGGGTAGGATTAGGGATGTAGAATATGGTCATGCAGAATATGTGCTTTATAAGTACTAATAAACAGCCAATATGTTAATAATAGGCATGCTAATAAGCTAGTTAACTAGTTAATAGTGAGAATTGGCCCCTATACTAAAGTGTTATCTAAATCTTAACATCATATTTGTAATAACTGTTGGGTAACAGGTCAACACAATAAAATCACAATAATATATATTCAGACAAGTGTCATAAGATTTATTTTAATAAGATTAAAAAATGTGTCTGTCCTTAAATTAGACTTAATTATTTTTAAATGTCAGGTTGTCAAGCTGTTATGTGTTTATATGTTGTAATTTTATTCAATTTATTAATTATAACATTTGATTTCACGTAAAGTAAGGTACGAGAGGCCATGCTGTGAATACAGTCGCAGCTGAAAAGTGTTTGTTAGGCCTGATGCAAAGCGGAGTACATTCACAATACAGCACATCTTCGAGTTCCCTATTGCTTGTATACAACAGTTACCACACAATACAATTATTAAAGTCACACACACATATTACGGGGACTCTCCATAGGCGTAGTTTTTATTACTGAGCCAATCATATTTTTCTATCCCATAACCCTACCCCATCACAAAAACATAACCCTCACAGAAACATTTAGGCTTTTTTTTTTTATTTAAACAAATAAACAGACCATTTAGTGTGTTTTAAAGCCAGTTGGTTTATAAGGACACAGGAAGGGTCCTCACAAACTATGTTAACATTGTTTTACCAATGTCATTATACACAGTTGACCATGCAAAAAAAAAAAAGTATGCGTCAATTTATATACACTTTCTTTGACAGGGGGATGGGCATGGTCCTGATGCAGAAATAACAACTTCAACAGGGGTCACATACTTCATGAAATAGTTAATAAACAGTTTATAATATAACACAACAGGGGCTCTTCATACACAAGCCATTTGAGAGAATGAGTTTGCAGACTGGCTAATATTATCGTTACAAAATATTCACTTTTCATTTCAGGTATAAAGTGTAGCGTCTGGACCACTCAAACACACAATTTTGTTGTTTGTATTTTGTTAGCTAGATTTAACAAATACTCTGTAACACCCCAGGAAGCCGAACAGGCCCCTGGTTCCATGGCAACTCTGACACCCGATACATTTACGACCTCCTGGAATTTAGGTGAAGAAAATCGATTCCTTGCCCATAAGGAAAAAAATAACTAGTTATGATTAATTATTCATATTTCCTCATGAGCTGATTCGTTACAAAAGCTTAAGCAGTTGTAACTGTCCGTAAATTATTTATTTGCCGAACGAATCATTGGTTTGTTGGTATGTGGATGATTTTATGTACAAGGATAAGGACAAGCTGTCCACAAGTCGCTCACCCAAGCCTGTTGCTGCAGATCTCGAATAATAAATATCACATAGTACATTGTATTTGATGCAAATACAATGCAAATACAAAGACAATCTGGATGCATATACTGTATGTGTGTATATATATATATATATATATATAAATAT
>NW_015506222.1:245366-246150 GCF_001515645.1 Sinocyclocheilus grahami | reverse complement strand
ATATATATATATATATATATATATATATATATATATATATATATATATATATATATATATATATATATATATACAGGGTTAAAGAAGTCATCGCTTGAAACTGTGAAATAATATGTAATAAATAAGGGCAGGCTTCTAAATTACATGAATTATAGTGTGAAAACATGCCTTGCTTTTTGCCTTTGGAAAACGCAGTACCTCACGATGCAGCTCATTCTGAAAACTGCAGTCTGGTTGATATTCAGGCATTTCAAGTCCTCCTAGATAACACTTCAGTTGCACTTCCTCCACTGGCTCCCTATACCTAGTAGAATCAAGTTTGTTGTCTCAGTTGTCCAAGCGTCAAAGCACTCTCTAGTCAAGCACCTTCCCACATCCAATCTATGCTGAGGCCTAAGACTATTTGGCCACCAAGCATTTGATGAAATCAAGTTCCCTTTCAGTAAGTCACTCTCGACGTCACGTCGGAGGACCAACAAATTGGGATCTCGCTTAGAGGGACCAATCTACTTCGAGTGTAAACTAAACGAGCCAATGCACATTGGCATGCGATTATTGCATCCAGCTGCTGCTGATCACAGTGTGAGTATAAGTAGGCAGCAGGTGCAGCGCATATTCAGCTTTTCGCTTCGGAGCCGAGCGATCACATCGTTCTGCTCCTGACTACTCTACTGAGAGAAAAGACTGAACGAGTTCAGCGCGCTCTTGGAGAGCTCTTCGTGTTGGTGGACGGCGCTTCAGCGGTGGTGGTTTCCCGTGTCGAGTGGGTTGCACACATCAGGCT
>NW_015506222.1:235075-243572 GCF_001515645.1 Sinocyclocheilus grahami | reverse complement strand
GGCAGGGAGAACCGTGCCTCCCCTCCCAGGTCTGTAGGTACTCGACTGGCCAGTGATGCCTATACGACCGGTGGAGAAGCTGCCTCCACCTTACACGCTACGGCGTGATTGCAAGTGCACCAGGCCAAGGCACTGAGGGACTTGCACGAGGGTGGTCACGACCCGGAAGTTCAGAGAGAACTCCGAACCGCAGCGGACCTCGCGTCACGAGCGACGAAGGTTACGGCGCGGTCTCAGGGTCGTGCGATGTCCACTATGGTGGTCCGGGAGCGGCAATTCTGGCTGTGACGATCCCAATTCGTCGGTCCTCCGATGTGACGTCGAGAGTGACCGACTGAAAGGGAACATCTCGGTTACGTATGTAACCCTCATTCCCTGAAGGAGGGAACGGAGACGTCACGTCCCGTCGCCACAGCTCCTGTACCACTGCTGAGCGGCCGGGTCACCGGCTCGGCTCCTCAGCGAAAAGCTGAATATGCGCTGCACCTGCTGCCTACTTATACTCATGCTGTGATCAGCAGCAACTGGATGCAATAATCGCATGCCAATGTGCATTACACTCGAAGTAGATTGGTCCCTCTAAGCGAGATCCCAATTCGTCGGTCCTCCGACGTGACATCTCCGTTCCCTCCTTCAGGGAACGAGGGTTACATACATAACCGAGACGTTCTCCTTCAAGTGAAAAAGTGTGTCTACTTTTAAATCTTCAGAAGCAGACTCTAGACCTACTTCTTTCAGCAGCTGTTGTTGTATTAAAACCAAATTGCTGTTGATGATTTCATATTTTTTTTAATTTTTAGCTTGTTTATTTCCACGAGATTACATTGTATCTTTATTAGCTGTAATTTACTAGTAGCACTTTGCCATCAGTTGATCCTATTTGAAATGTGATGCTAAAGCATTTTCATTTTCTAAATGCCTTAAATACCTCAAAAACAAGAGAAGCACATGAGAATACAAATAAACAGCACAACTATAACAGTTTGACTACTAAAATGCAATTAAAAGTATTTTTCTTTCTTTTTTTCTTTTTTTGGGGGTGGGGGTCCTCACAGTAGACTTTTTTGTCTGTTGATGTTTTTCAAATTCAAACACAAAAGCAACTTTCACTGCTAAATTACACTCTTGAAAAAGAAAGTAGCTGAACTGAGAAAATGTTAGAACTAGCTGACTTTTTCAATGGTGTCCTTTACAGCCGTGTTATGTGGAGATCCAGGCACCCCTGCAGAGGGCTTCATAGAGGGCCGGCAGTTCACCTACAAATCAGAGGTGTCATTCTACTGCAGACCTCCATTCCTGCTGGTGGGCTCCTCAAGAAGAGTTTGTGAGGCATACGGTTCATGGAGTGGAATACAGCCTTCTTGCATTGGTGATCCACTATGTAGCTTGGAAAAAAGCAACGCAATTCCATTGCCATGTGATACATGCACACATATTTATCTATTTAAATAAATTATTCTAAAAGGTGTGAATGTCTTTTTATAGATCCAACCAACAATGCATGTAAGGATCCCGGAACCCCAGCATATGGAATTCCAGTCCAGGCTCAGGGATTTGAGGTGAGAGCAAATGACATCCAATCATTTCTTGTCCTTTAGTTGAGTAAATAACAGGTTGTGTTTCTTTAGTTTCAGGGTTTCAGTCTCAATAAAGTAATTCTCTTCTTTCAGGTTGGAAGTAAAATTTTCTTCAGATGTCGGAAAAACTATCACATCCTCGGCTCAACAACGAGAACATGTTTAGAAAATTTAACATGGAGTGGGATGCAACCAGAGTGTGTTGGTAAGCATCGATATATACAGATTCTGTTCCAAAAGCTAGTGAGCTGCCCATGCTGGCAGCATCATAGTGCCTTGAGTGTGAAAGCTGTTCTGAGAAACCTTCTTTTGGACAAATTCTAAATTAACATTGCATGTATCCGTTGCACAGAAGGCAATACCAGGTTGCATTGTGACCAGTGTTGGGCAGTAACGCATTACTTAGTAACGCTTTGCTGTAATTTGATTACTTTTTTAGTTACGGAGTAATTTAACACGTTATAATTTTCAAAGTAGTAATTAGAGTATAGTTACAAGCCGAGGTTACTGCCGTGTTACATTGCTGACAGAATGCAGTGTTTTATAATCTAGAGATTGTAAAAAGGATGTAGCTCACACACTGTCGAGTCAAGTGCCAGTGGATTCGAGACCTGCTCCCGTGAGACCCGACGCAACAGAGTGCGGCACGGGACAAGATGGGCGAGTGCTGGTGCGGGCGAGTAGACACTCGTGTGTGTGCGGGATGCGGGAGAATAAAATGATTCATTGGACTCCCGCAAAATAGAAATATCTAAACATAAAATATCTAAAACAAATAAATTGTTATTCATCTATTGCACAAAAGCAACATGAACTAATATAAAATATAAACGATTAACAGGTGCACGCGTATGCAGATTTTCTATTTAGGCTATAACACGTGTTTGCAGAGTTGAGCAAAGCAGTGCTGAAATTTACGTGCTCACGAATCCTCTCATTATAACACACGAATTGGAGACATTATGAACGATTCATTATGCATATATTTAGTGTTATAACAGAGATTTGTGAGATTGCAATGAACTGAGATGTCTTTTAGAGATTATAAATGCAGCACATATCAGCTGTTAATTAGTACTTATAAAGCACATATTAATGCCTTATTCTACGTGAACATATTTTAGATCCCTTAATCCTACCCCATTCCTAAACTTAACAACTACCTTACTAACTATCAATAAGCAGCAAATTAGGAGTTTTCTGAGGCAAAAGTCATAGTTGGTAGTTAGTTAACAATGAGAATTGGACCTTAATATATATATATATATATATATGCCATCTCCATTTACTGTTGGCGACCAGAAAATTTAGTCTAAAAACAGAATTAGAGTATCACAGTGTTAGCTTAGCAACATGCTAACAGCAAACTCTATTGAAATCAGTTGGGAGTGAGATCTGATATGCGCTACATGTGAAGAGCACTATTTGCTGCCTAAGTAGGGCACTTATGAAGTTCCATTTCACTTAGCATACTGCCTCAAACGGAAGTTTCCCGTGTAGGCGTCTGACAGCAAATCAGTTCCTTAGGTTTTGGAACACAGCCATAGCATTAAATCAGAAACAAGGTTTCATCAGTGTGTGACTGATGATGTACTATCAAGAAAACAAAGTAGGTGAGGAGAGAGAGAGAGATCTTTACACAGGAAATTACTGCAGAAGGGCATTGTTTGAAGAAGTACAGATTACTTTAGTGTAATGACGGCTGAGGGTGCTGATGTTAAAGATGCTGACAGCTTAGCAGAGAGAGGTTTGCTCTTGCAAATCTACTTTTTGATAGAAGTTCTCTGAGCAGTGTCATGCAATTGATCCTTGCTACTGTCCCAGTGATGATCCTCTAAGCTCTATGTGTGAATTCCACGTTGTGATGCTTTTGTGTTGCAATGATTGCTGCAAGAGGAACATGTGGCCAAAAGAATTAAAGTCAGCTGAGTTTAAACAGCTTGTACATACATTTGAGATACATGGACCACTTTGACAGAGCGCCCCACCAAATCCTTAGGGCGTCTCGCCTGTGTAAAGCAGTCAAACTGTCAGAAGCTGAGAAGCAGTGAGAATTGAGTTGACGAAAAGTGAGGTGTGAGGACATGGCTCATATATTATGGAAGATAGCAGCACTCAAGGCATGTCCCAGAACGTTTCTCTCAGGGATGTGGCTTTATCTCGACTGTTCTGTAGTATGCAGCTGAAACTCCACTCTAAATATTTCTGATATTGCTTTTATTGCGATTCTCTACTTATTTAGGGATACTCTGGTCAGGATTTTTAAAGCAGCAACATTGGTTCGAATTATAAAACTATTCTAAGTATATCCAACCTCACCCGGATACATGCAGTACACTCATGTTAAGCTGTGTACTATATGGCATATCTCAACTGCTTGATTGTTTATATTGTCACAAAATGTAAACTATATTATCGACCAACAGTATATTAAGAGTTATAGTATTTCCATCTTTACCTACGTATCTGTATCTTATACAGCTATGCATACCAATGTATATGCTACTGTGTGTATATACTGTATATGCTATATGCTTCAAATCTCAACTGCTGGATTGCGTGTATCTTTGCAAAATCTAAACAATTTTATTATCCAGCACTAATATGCTAAATGTCACTACAAGTCATGAAGGTATTCATAATGTCTAAAAACATTGTGATTTTCTGTAACGCTTATTTGAAGCAATGTTTATTGTGAAAAGCGCTTAAACTGACTTGACTTGGCTCAAGTAGTGGCATGATTTTAGGCCAGAACAATTCGTTTGTCCATTAAGGGGTTGAGTATTTTTTTTATATTCAACTTGTCTAATAATGCAAGGTGGCCAAATCAGGTTTGTTACAGTAACAATAGGTGTCATTTGTGGGTGGGACGTGTGGGGTATATTCCCACCACTTTTTGCTAAAGTCCATTTTGTTCTTACCATTTTTTAAAAGTAGCTGCAAAAGGCATGTTTAGTAGATCCATCATTCTTAATTTAATTCATAGATGTAGCAAGTAACACATTTGTAACAAGTAACATATCATCATGGATGTGATGTGCAAACCGTGCAATGGATGTATGAGGAGCTATAAAAATAATGGCATAAAAAATAAATAGCTACAGTCTCTGGACCACGTATATGTTATTTTATTTGTGTTATCAAAGTAATGAAATAAACAAAAAAAGCTTTCATTTACACTCATTTAGAGTAAATATTTCACTCTCATGGAGGTAAGCAAACTAATGACATGTAATCATTATCCAGAAGTAAAAAAAAAAATGCATGAATTTCAGCTGTAAATAACATATCTGTAGTTTATGCGTCCTAATATCAGTAGTGATGTTCTAATATATCCACCTTAGTTCAAATAAGCCTTATGCTTATATATATATATATATATATATATATATATATAATTTTTTTTTTTAATTATTCTTTCTATGTTGCAAAATACATAATAATAATAATAATTATTATAATAAATTACATAAACATTACTGAACATAATACTAATGAAAGACAAGCAATTTAAAAAAAAATTCAGCTTCTTGATATTTGTGAAAATTAAATTAATAAAATTATGATAGGGTCTTATTATGTTTTTCATATAGAAGAGATATAGAGGGGGGGAAAGTTAACACTTTATTTGATGCTCCATTTTAGACATTTTACCTGCAAAGTAACTTTGCAACTATATGTCAAGGCTGTCTGCTTAATAATTGCTAACAATTTATTTTGATGGCCACATTCTACTGACTATAAGTAACTTTCCAAGTACGTCAACTTATTCTACTAACCCTAACAGTAATGACTAATATTCTACTAATACTCTAATGAGAGTTAGCGGACATGTACTTTAGTTGGCATGTCATTACAAAGTTACTTAAAGGTAGTAGAATGATGTCTAAAGTGAACTATCAAAATGTGTACCCAAAAAAAAAAAACTTATTAAAAGAAAGAAAGATGGCATGAAAGTAGTACTTAAGTCTGACCATTAGGCTCATTTACTCAGAATCACCAAAATACTTGCGTTCATGGAATTGCCCATTGGAAGTAATATTGGCTCCAATCTATGGTTGATCAGTTGGAACATCACTAATTGTTTTCTTTCTCTTTCACTTTTCAGCACATGCCTGTAGACAGCCTGAGACGCCATCTCATGTAGACGTGAAGGCTATAGACCTACCTACTCTAGGTTACACACTCATGTATACATGCCAAGATAGTTTCTACTTATCTGGAGGATCAGAGCACAGGACTTGCAAAGCAGATGGAAGGTGGTCAGGCAAACCTCCAGTCTGCAAAGGTACTGAAACAACTGGGCTAGTTTAGGTATGGGGTAGGATTAAGGGATGTAAAATATAGTCATGAAGAATAATGCATTAATATGTGCTTTATAAGTGCTAATAAACGGCCAATATGCTAGTAATGTGCATGCTAGTTAATAGTGAGAATTGGTCCCTAAACTAATGTGTTACCATATTTTTACCATTTAAGACTAAATATAAAGACAGAATAGCAGTGTCTGTATTTATAAATGTATGAAAGGTATTCATGTCTGTCAAACTGTTGTAGAAGTGACTCATTCTCAGAAAAACTACAGCAAGAAACTTTGATTAACTGTCATTACCATTGTACAGGTTGTATCCACAAATGTCAAACGATCAATTATTTGCTCTATTTTCTAGTTGGACCAAAAATAAACAGCAAATCAAATGAGGATCCAGACCTGCTGAAAAACAAGATTCGTGGTATAAAAACTTTCAAGTTCCCCTTAAATGATCCATTTTGCTGTCATCAAAAATAAACTTGGCCTACATGAAGTTGAACTATGGTCATTGGAAATAATGGGCCTGTAATGTTGCATTTCTGAAAATGTTATTTTTAAAATGTCAGCGTAACAAAGATAAAGGTGAAGTGTGATTATTTTCGGTGTTAAAATGACTGCCTATCCCGCTTTGACTGGCAAAGACCAACTATTTGTAAACCTTTCATAGGTGTTGTAGTGTTTGGGAAACCGGTTTAAAAATTATTTTTGCAATTCCATTTAGTGCTGCTATTAGGGCAGAAATGACATATTTCACCTTTAATGTTTAGCAGTGTCCAAAAGTTTTTGGACACTTATAATACTCTGCTTTTCTCAGAACTAACTTCACTTTTCTTCACAATTGGTTTTAGTCAATTAAATCAAGGGTTAAGTCAATTAAATCAACTAATGCATTTACCAGTATGAAGTTTATCACATTCTTGTTCCACTAATATCTAAAATCCAAACATAAAGTGTCTACATTTTTATGTATTTATTTTTAACAACATACAACTACAACATAAAAAAATAACAAATTATTTGTTCAACCCAACCCAAGGAATAATAATGTGCATTTGATCAGATATAACTGCAGTACAAGATTATGAGATGCATTTTGTGAATGCTTGGCCAAAGATATGTGTCTTTAATCTAGATTTAAACAGAGAGAGTGTGTCTGAACCCCAAACGTTATCAGGAAGGCTATTCCAGAGTTTGGGAGCCAAATGCGAAAAAGCTCTACCTTCTTGTAATGTATTTCATTTAATTACATAGATGTAGGAATAATTACTGTATGTGTTGTGTTTAGTTCCTGCAGATGTGTTCTCTTTGAACTCTGGTTGGGCTGGATTCTATGAGTATCTGGGAAAGAGACAGGCTGCCACGGTAACAGTCAGTGCATTCAATGCCACCACCAGCCGGGTCAACGTCACTCTTCTGGAGCAGAGCGGGGTGCACATCAAACTCTCTGGTACGTTGGAGTTTTCTGCCAGGTTTTGCCACCATGTTCATTGAAGACACTAGGATTGGGTAATATGATGGATATATTGTACGACAAAACATTTGTCAGTCGGTAGAAATTTTGCTATATTGTTTATATCTGTAAATATATCCACACAGATGTCAGTGGTCAGGACTACTTTAGGTGATTTTAGGTTACACTTGAGCACAGTGAGAAACATGGACTAATGTGTGAATGTAAAGAGGAATGAAGAATGCTATTAAGGAGTGTTGATAGAGTTATTTGTTGGTGAGTATAGAAATGAACTGATATGCGGTCAGCTGCTACGGTAACAAGATGACGTTCCATTGATCCAATTGTTGTCTTCTTTGAACATATTTAGGAGTCTGCGCTTACGTATTAAACATGCTGAAAGAGAAGGATTTTTTTACTTTGGGAGATGCAGAGTGAATAATTGAATTAGCATTGCTTCTTATTTCTTCAGTGCTGAGATTACATCCAATTTCTCACATGAATTGAACAGGCTTGATAGCTATGGATGCTTTCCACATTTACCAAATATGTTTTCCTTTGCCCCACTTCCTAGTCCTAGACCAAAAAATAAACAGAAAAGCATTACAAATGCAGGTTTATAAAATAAATTCCAGATGATGGATATTGTGGGTTATTTCAGTTAATTATTTCCTTATAATGTTTCTTCTTCTTCTCCTTCTTCTTTTTTTCTTATTGGGTTATTTTGCAGGAACTTACAAGAAAGAAGAAAATCATCTATTATTAAAAGTTTACCAGATAAGAGGCCCAACAGAACAATATTTTAGCAAATTCAAAAACGATAACTGGGCAATGGATGGATATGTGAGTAGTACAAAAGTGGTAATAATAAGTTAATAAAGCATTGCATTTTAAACGGTTATGTGATTTCCAATATTGCATTGCAGAAAACAAAAATATATATTACCTTTATCTTTGACAATCTAGTAAGATTTTTGAAAGGCATTTTAGGCAAAATAGGGCTATATATGAAAAAGTGTTTTCCTGTTATACCTGTTTATTCTTTATATAGGTTACTGCAGAAACGGAGAAAAAAATGTTTGTTTACCAAGGGCACATTCACAGCAAGGATTTTGGGAAGTTTCAGTTAACAAGACAAGGTACATAGATACATTATAT
>NW_015506222.1:211791-234949 GCF_001515645.1 Sinocyclocheilus grahami | reverse complement strand
TATATATATATATATATATATATATATATATATATATATATATATATATATATATATAGTACCTTAATTAGTATTAGAATTTGTAACGTTTATAGATTTAATACTTATTTAATTTATGATTCTGAACAGATTAGTAATTTCAAATTATTTATTCTGAATTCTGCCTCAGGTCTTATTACCACAGATATGGATCCATCTAATCCTTACTACGGCACAAACAGCAGTTCTGTGGCAGCTGCCATTCTAGTGCCCTTCTTTGCGCTTATTTTATCAGGGTTTGCCTTTTACCTCTACAAACACAGGTAAGAGCAACCAACTTTTCTGTCTTGTGTGTTGTTATTTGTCTGTAATGAATGTGAATCGCCATTGTGTCACTGCAGTGATGGGAAACTCCTTTGCCAAGCCAGTAATTGTGACTGATTTTGCATCTGCTTACAGACAGTTAGCAATTAAAATCTCTTGAAATGCCAATGAGTTCAAACCAAGGCACTGCTAAAAATGAAGCATGGGAGTTTTCCTACACAAACAAAACCATGTGACAAAGTTGTCATGAAACATGACAGTTTTCCAATATTAAAATAATAAAAAAAAATTGGCAGGGCTCTATCACAAGGCACAGATGACAATGAGAGACCCAAAGACTTGGCAGCCTCCAGGTAAGTCACCGGAAGCTAATGCCACAGGCGACGAGCCCTTTACAGCCTCACCTTCATTGTCTGCATTTTATTTTCTCATCTCGTCTGAAGCAGGACAGAGCGCAGGAATTATGGGAAATGAAGTGACTTGCATAATTTGTTGTAGTCCCATGTTAGAATGTCATTTCCGTCAACCCTAATTTGACCAACTAAAAGTAATCCCATTTATTTCTGTTTGTGTACATTTGCCACCGGAATATCATGAGAATTGTGTCTGATGTGGTGATGCGCCAGTGTCTGTAAGTCAGTGGAAATATGAATTGGGTATGGGATATAGGCCATTTATTTAGATTTAGACCGTACAATTTGAGCAAGATCATAAATCATCCACTGCCATCTGAGCAAGCCTGAGAATCAGTTGCAGTATTCAAAATTTAGACTGTCAAGAAGTCAGTGACCTTTCCAGACCTTTTTTTTTGTTTTAATTATTGGTGGAAAAAAGCAGCAAAGTTTCCAGTTGAATAAGGAGAGACATTTTTAAACTGCCATGATCAGAATAGCATACTACCATACATATACATATAGTAGAATACCTAGATTATCAACTACATTTGCCAAAATGCATTATACAACAGAGCATAATGCACTTGGAATGGTAAAACATAATGCACTCAATTTGATCTCACATTTCAGTATGCTAAATTAATTGAAAATTGACTCATTACAGTATTTGATCAGATCAGCCAAGAGTTTTACTCAAAATTGGAATAACATGTAAAATAATTTGTCATGTGACAAACACAACAACACTTGACAAAGCAGCATAATTCAAAAATGTGTACTATTTGGCGAAAAAGTAGGCAATAATTCAGCATATAGCACAGAGTATGCTAGTATTCTATAGGCATTATTGCACCATAAGTGTTTCAAGCAGTAGTATGCCACATTATCTCCTGACCTCTTTGCCAAGACCTCATCACATTACATTTGCAATTCAAGCAAGTGGCATCCTCTCATCCTCTTGGAAATAAACATTATATTGCATTTATTATTTTGCATACAGTGTTGCGTAAAAATGTCCCTAGAAGTAGAAAGTCAAGTCGACCACAATGCATAGTGAGATACAGTGTTCCATGTAATAAGGATATTTCTACAAAGGACACAAGCCATATGGACTACTTTTATAATGCTCTCATAGTGCTGTGGATAACAGCTGCTCAGACATTCTACATAATATTACAACATTTAGCATTTTATGGAAGAATGTGTAGTGTGGAACTGACATAAGTAAAATTGTAATTGCCCACATTTTAATTTTGTCATGAACTGCTTCTATGTTGTTGAATGAAAAATATTCAGTTGGTTGTGTAAGATTTTTTCTCTTGTCCTAAATTTGTAATTTAACCCGGCTAACACATTTGTCACTTCCCATTGTTAGAAGAGGACATTACGTTCTTTTGTTTTAGGTTTTATCTAACATGTCTAATGTTTATGTTGTTCTTCCATAATTGAAACTTACACTGGAATGTGTTGTAACAAATGTAAACAAATTCACAAATTTGTGTTTTGGCTTTGAAAATAGTTCCTGTTCCTCTTAACCATCTTTGTTTTTCCACCTTTCCAGAACAAGACCAAAAGTTCAGTACAACGGATATGCAGGTCACGAGAACACTAATGGACAAGCTTCATTTGAGAATCCCATGTATGATACAAACATGAAACCAACAGAGGCAAAGGCTGTGAGGTTTGATACGACCCTCAATACAGTCTGCACAGTAGTATAGCCTTTATTATCAGCTCTGGACTGACCAGCCTCATGGGTAAGCAGCAGAGCAGTGGGTACCAGACGCTAATACTCCTTTACGACTGACTGCACTTTGCTGTAGATTTTACTTTTATCACAAGCTTACAATGGACAAAATAAAACCAATGACTATGTTTTTTAGAGAAAAAACTAAATTAACAACAAAAAAAAAAACATAAAAGAAAAAATACTTTTCAAAGAACGAAGCTCACTTGACGCATGTTCGGCCAGAACTGAGGTCAACATTATTTCTGGGATCTGTACCGTACATGGCACTTAAAGGATTAAGTTTTTTTTTTGTTTTTATCTTTTTTTTTTATGTATTCCCCCCTTAAAAGACTTCCTGGGAAAGATACTGACGTGTCTTTGAACGCCACAAAGTTGTTGACGCAATGTATTTTCTTCAGTGAAGACAAACCACAAAACGAGAAAGCAACTGGACTACTGTGGCTTAGCACACTTAATAGATCTCCACCAAGAAGGTGACAAAACGCTACAAGAAGCTCAAATGAGAGACGCTCACCTCCAGATGGAGGACGGAACTCAACCGCTGTGTTGAAAAAAAGAATAAACTTTATTGCACAAATTTTGCACTAAAATGAAATGGATATGAAATCAATGTATTGGAAGAAACAAAAAATAATATACAGGGTTTTATTGACCATATGTATATAAACATAAACTCATATCCATAGAGAGCACGATGTCATGCTGCGGCTATCAAGAGAGACTGAATTTATTTTTGAAATGAAGTTCTGTTTATGTTTACAAGGTGATAAGGACACAATTGAATCATTTTTGATTGCTTTTTAAAGCATTCATCATACTTCACATCACGCACATGTTGTACTGTTCCTTCGTGGTGTGCCCAATCACTTGCTTGGACTAGCATATGCTGACAAATTACATTTCATTTTTTATGTTTGAAATCATTATAGCTTTACTCACCAATTTGCCGTATCACCAATTTGCTTTCATTACGTATCAAGTATACCTCTTGTGCAGAACATGACTGTATTTTGATGGCGCAGATTTTGAGTTCATTTATCAGCTCTGTGTGGATGACTATACAAGATTTATCTGAGCCCACAAGTTGATGCATTTTTTCCCACATTCCTCCTTTTTCTGAACCAGTGTGCATCTCCCGTGCACATTAGAAACACAAAATCAGCGGGGTTAAGATCAAGCTTACTCTCGAAGAAACACTGCCTTATTAGATTCAGAAGCATGACCGGGCCACACCGGTTCCCAATGACCCATATCATTAGTATATTAACCTAGATGAAGAGCGTAGGGCTGCTGGGGTGCACATTCACTGTGATTTAAATGTCATGACCACGCTGATTCCAGTGCATGTGCTAAAACTGTAAGTGCTCCCATTTTTCCACGTGAACAACGTGATGCCTGATGTTTTCTCAATGCTGTGTTACCATATGCACTTGCGTGCTACACATCGACAGCTTTGAGCATAAAATGTGCACAATGACATTGTAGGCTTGCTGTCGGATATCATATCATTTTCACATTGATTGTATTTTCAATCAAAACCACGTTTTGTTTCCAAAAGTGTTTCGATGTTTTCCGTTGAGTCATGCTCTCAGATTGAACCAATTCCGTGTACGTTGGATTCGCCAGGTTGGCGTAAAGAGCAGTGTCAGTTTTCTCACACTGCGGATGATCCACGTCTTGCCTTTTCTCAGGCTTGCTGCAATAATATTTCTTTGTTCAGTTGCATTTTGTACAGTTTTGTTTCCTTACAACTGTAAAATAGTTTCGCCACTGTCAAGCTGTAAAACTGCATTCAAACCAACAATCGTGCTACTCGCCATTGTCATTCGATCATGTGCTGCTGACTTGAAGTAGGTGCAAAAGATGTTTTTGTACAGAAATATATTTTTTATGCAGAATTTGTAAAATTAATAAATATGCTGTACTTTTTTGATTAATGTAGGTAAAATTGTTAAAATAAATGTTTTTACTGTATAAAAATTTAAATTAATTGTTTATCTACCCATAAGTATATATCTATGGTTTAAAATTTTCCAACAAATGTCAATATATGAGAGCTTTTATTAAATAGTCAGCTCGTATGTGTTCTTTGACATGAGCAAAATCATGAACCCTAGAGAACTGTACTGCAGATTGTTAAATGACAAATATTTTGAAAAGTAATATTTGAGATAAACATTAAACTTTTTCTAAAAGTATACACTTTCTGTTTTTTTCAGTCACAAGTGAATTTCTTGACATATACTGTATCTGACTGGAATTCACTATCATGGTATACTTGTAGGTAGGGGATGTAAATAGTTGGCTTGACAATTCAATTATGTTATGATTCTTTACTAAAAGTAATGCATCATGAAAAACAAATTTTGCCATTGAAATGTCCCTGAATTCACCCTACTGATAGGGCATACAACTGTAGAAACATACAGAGAAAATACTCATTTTATTATATAAACAAAAAATTTAATATATTGCTGAGTAGTGACCAGCACTGTGAATTGCAAAGCAAAGCATTTTTACACCCCTACTTGGAAAATAATTTGTGTCTGTTGACAAATTGATTTTTGAACATTTTGCAATAGACATTAGATACTACTTTAATTAGATAATTACTTCATTTATTTGACCATTGAGAGCTACATTCTCACTGTACCATAGCTGTACGGATAGCAGCTATGGTAACCACATGTCTATTCTGAATATCACATAATGGTAAAAGAGGCTTAGATCACATTTCACCCCCAAAATCACAATATTAACAATAGTAGGAAGTTATATTTTTTCCATAAAGAAATGAAACCTATTTTGAGATCGTTGTAATTTTCTGGACTTTTTCATTTTCAGTATGTTTAAGTAGATTCACCTCCTCAAAATCTCATTATGTAACATGTCTGGGTGTTTTACTTTTGGATTGTTTTCCCCTTCAATTTGTGTAACAAATTAGCTCAAAATGGTAATATTTTTTTAATAAATTATTATCAGTATTTGGATAAAGTAACTGGTTTAGGGGGGTTCGTGACATAATCAGGACTGACGTCCTACCAATTTGTCCAGCGAATGTTTAGTGGAAATGTCTGCAGACTATAGAAGAATATTACTCTCTTGGCCATATAGATACTAATATCCTAATACTCACCCAACATACTTTAACAGCATGTAGCTGTGATCAGCATGATTAGGTTATCCAGTTTTGAGCAAAACAATGAACAACCTCAGGTGTGATACAAACAAGACTTTATTAACTACACTAAACACTTAAACTAGTCTAACATTAACACACACTCATTCTGGTAAAGGAAGATGGTTAAAGCTGAAGCAGAGTGAATTATAAAAGCATAAAGTTATGGAAGTATTTGATATTCAGCATATCTAAAGCCTGAAGGAAACATCAGTTTCTTAGTTCTGACACACCTTTATGAAGAGGGCAAAGTGATACTTGATGTATCAGTTAAGAGGACTAAGACTAAGAACTTGGTATATATATATATATATATATATATTTCTGGCTGGTTGTTAGTTGCAGTTTGCAGGCAGTTCCCTTTCGAATGGGAACTCGTGCTGTATCCCCTAGAGGCCGCTATGGGGAATGCCTCCGGCATGACCAGTGTCTGAAGCATGACAATGAACTTGACATTGGCAAGCGGCAGCCTATGAAGTCACAACTGGTGCGGTCGAGAGTACTAAAGGGCACATGTGAAATATGTCATCCTCTTTCTTGTCTTCAGGAGACCGTTTGTTTGTACATGAATTAGAGGCATTCACATTTAGCTCCTGAGAGAGCAGAATGCGTGCATTGAAGGATTACTAAATGAAAGCTCTGTTCGTGCCATCCCTATTTTTGAGGAATGTGGGACGTGTTTTTGGGTGGAACGGGCAAGCTGGATGTGCTAGGTATAATGATTCATGAGACTGACTACAAGAGACAGGTAGGAACTTCTTCCTTTCTGCTCTCTCCTGAGGGATAGTAGTTAGCATGTGCATGAGCGCATTCAGCTCTCTTCATATTCTGTGAGGTGGTTAGTTCTCAGCAGTGATAGAAATAAACTTTTCTATTACGTGCCTTAAGGCACTCATAGAGATTCATTCGCATCTGTTCTTGTATGATTCTTTTCAGAGTGATATAATCTGTCATTTGAACTAGCCTGCTTCAGGTTAAATGTATGCTTTTCACAATGTGGTCGCAGTAATTTGTTCCACCCTGGCTTGAGTCTCTTGAGGGTTAAGCACAGGGTTTGTAGGCAGAGCACAGATGAGTCATACAGGAAATTTTCCTTTTTTGGCTCCTCTTGTTGACTCAAATAACACTATTGTTCTTTATGTGTCTATTTCTGATGAATCAGAGACAGAAAAGTGCTGTAGTTAGGTAGTGCCCTAAGTTGTTAGGCTCTCTGTGAGCCTCATGTCTTCTGTGAGCATGGTTAGACCTCCTCCTGCTTTAGAGGGTTATCTTTATTGAGGCTTTTTCTCCATAGAGCTCTGCTAGGATAGCTATTGCCAGTTGTAGGCGCTCTGTGAGCCTCCTTTGTAAATGCCTTCTTTAAAATCCATGTTTATGGTAAGAGCATGCTGTGACTGCTTCCTGCTATTCCTGAATCCATGCTTATGGTAAGGTCATGCACCAAGTGCTTTGTGACCTTTCTATCTGTGTTAGACCCCAGTTGCTCTTAACTAGAATAGGTTTGTCAAGTTAACTAGGATCTCTGTGAGCATTGTTAGGCCTCCTCTCACTTGGAAAGTGTTAACTTACAAAGGCCTCTTCTCCCAGAGTAGTAGGCTCTTTCTGAGCCTCCTTGCATAGTATCCTAAGCATGGGATATCGTTAGTGTCCTCTCAATTTAGAGAGTCGTCATGCTGGGGCCTCAGTCGTCATGCTGAGGATGTCTGTGAGCCTGCTTGCATGGTATCCTGTGTGCGGGGCATGGATAGGCCTCCTCTAGTTTTAGTGTCTTGTCATGCTGAGGCCTCCACTCCCAGAGCTTGGCCATCTACTGTGAGTGTTGTCAGGTCTCCTCTCGCTACAGATAGTTATCTTCATTGAGGCCTCAGATCACCAGAACTCCGCTAGTACAGTATCTGTGAGTTGTAGGCTTTCTGTAAGCCTCCTTACAGGATGTCCCAAGCGTGGGGTGTAGTGAGCCTCGTTTTGGGAGTCGTCATGCTGAGGCCTCCGCTCCTAGAGCTCGGCCATTTACTGCGAGCATTGTCAGACCTCCTCTCTCTACAGAGAATTATCTTCATTGAAAAGCCTCTGCTAGGACAGCATATGTGAGTTGTAGGTCTCTGTGAGCCTCATTACAAGATGTCCTGAGCATGAGGGGTAGTTAGGCCTCCTCTCGTTTTAGAGAGTTGTCATGTTGAGTTGTTGAGAAGTTTTTTTTTTTTTAAGTTGAGATGTTTTTATCTCGATGCGGCACAGACACGCCTGGAAAAAATGAACGCATCGCTCTCTATTTGCGCGTGCTTGCCACGCGTCTAAATTTGATGTAACGAACTTGAGCACGCAAAAGACGCAATATGTGAACAGCCCCTTAGGCTTCCTCTCTCCTGTTGAGGCTTCTGTTCTTGAGAAGCTCTGGTCTATAGCCGCTTTTCCACTATCAGGCCGAACGGTTCTCTTTGCTTAACTGTTCCATTCCATGCCCATCCGTGCCAGTCAGCAGGGATACGGTTTCATTTTCCACTGTGGTGCTGACAATGGAGCTCTTTGGAATGTATTGCGTCAGTCATTGCCTTGGTAACGTAAGAGTAATGTAAACAGCGATATGGACGATGATCAGACATTTCTGTTTGTGGGACTCCTTTTTTATCTGACATTTAATTTGTTAACAAATAGAAAAAAGGACACAACTTTTGACACGAAAAATAATCCTCCACAGACCAAACTGTCTCAGACATTTTGTATATTTAACAAAGTGTAGCTGCTTACTTGGCTGTTTGATCAAATAGCGTGCTTCCGGTTAGCCAGCTATGGAGAAACTGGTAGCCAGGCAACAGAGTGGCGAAGTCACGCACACACACTCTACCAGCACAGCTCAGCACGGTTGTCTAACCGTGCCGAGAATTCCGGGCCGAGAACGGTTTGTAATCGTGGAAATACAACTGGAACCGTACCTGACAGTTCTAAGAACCGTTCGGCCCAATAATGGAAAAGCGGCTTAAGATTGCATTGCTGGTGCAGGGGTGAGGACTCCTTTGAGTCTTTTACTTATCTCAGCCAATAAAGCACTCATCCCTTCAGCATGGCGGCATGGTTATACCATTCCCTATTGCACCCTTAGGTTCCCTGAGAAGGGGAACGAGACGCTGCATCTATTTGCCATGCTTCAGGAATTCCTGCACATCTCTTTCAGACAATAAGTGGATGATATATTTCACAGGTGCCTTTTATAATATCAACCACACCAGTTGTGACGTCATAGGTTGCTGCCTGCCAATGTCAAGTTCATTGTCGTGTTTAGACTCATGCTTCAGACACCGGTCATGCCGGAGGCATTCCCCATAGTGCCCTCTAGAGGACGCAGCATCTTGTTCCCCTTCTCAGGGAACCATGGCTACATGCGTAACCTGAGACATAACCTGAGACTATCCACTGGCACCTGGTTTGCTTTTTGGGTAGGGGGTATAGAGTGATGGAAGTAGAGTGATGGTACGTCAAAACCCAGAAGACTAATTCGCAACTGGTTCCACTGAGATTTTCTATGGGATTTTATAATTGGGTTTTTCAATTTATTAGTAAAATAAAGCCTGTGTTAAACAAAACTTTACGATAATTTGACGTTTTGTTCTACAAAATAAACTGCTCACAGCCTCGAAAATATCGAAGGAACTCATAACTTTCTCAGGCACTACATCCTCAATAGTAATTTATTCATGATTGCTCCATATTACTTCATCTGTATTGCAGTAATGAAGTACAACTTAAATTTAATTTATCTTTTATTTTTTTCATTAGTCAAATAAAAGTAGCACAACAAGGTACTTAAAATGATTTAAATTCACTTAATACAATATATATATATATATATATATATTTTTTTTTTGCCATCATTGGAATGATACATGCGGGAGGGAGCAATAGTTAATTGTCATGAAAATAATATAATGACAATTTTTATTTTTATTTAATTTATTTACTTTTATGTTCTCTAAACTTATATTCTTCCAATTAGCTAAAGTTTTTTTTTTAACAATGCTTTGTTTTGACTTAATACAAAACATTCCCCTTAGATGACATTTGCATTACATTTGCCATATTTCCCATTAACTCGCTAACCTTTTAATATTAGCGTTCCTTGTGGTAGATTATGCACTTGTTTTCATTTTGTTCGACTAATTTGTTGGGTAAAAAAAAAACCTTAATTGGGAAAATAAGTTAAACTGCTAATCAGTAACCCATATTAAGCTTATCTTGCTTAGTTAACTCTAAACACTATTTTATTAACACTCATATAATTATGTGTACACACAACCTGACCCCTGAACTCGTTCACACTTTCCACCATTTTTAGCAGTAGGCTAAAAAAAATACTGACAGATGCAATTACTGTTTGAAAGACGTGCACGCTAGTTTCTGACTTTGTGTTTGTGGCGAGCCCAGCCATCACCACAAGGGCTTCCTTGTAGGAAAAAAAAATTGTAGATTTTTTTAAAAAAGTAAAGGGGCAGTAAAAAAAAAAAAAAAAAAAGTAATATTTTAAATGATCACAGATGGAGAGTAAAAATTATGGTAGTAAAATTATGCATCCTTCAAGAGACCAAGAGTGTATCCTTTGTGGAAATAACAATCCCAGAATGCATTGCACCAAATGCGAGAAATGCTGAATTGAAATGTACTTCTAATTTATTCAGTAGCACAAAATTATAAAGTTCAATAATTTTTTTTTAAATTTAGAAATATAACAGCAAACTGTAAGTTGCGCTATATAATCTCTTGCATAAACCCTATTATTTGTCTTGTGCAACCTCATTTAGACTCCTGCATAAATTGTTGCCCATGTGGTTACAATGACAGATGCATGTGCTTTTCTATTTCAACTTCAACACATTTTGGTATGCCGGTGGAGTATATGAGTCCGACACCCTGGTTTGCCTCTCTGTCATTCATACTCTACAGCATGCAAAATTAAGCCGCACCATTTATAATTAAAAATCTTGCATAACAGCTCAGCCAAAGTGCTGCACTGAATTTATGGTTCCTTATTTTATAAATCTACAGATGGAAAAGTGTTTGGCCCTAGGTTAGAAACATGGCATGCGGACACAAATGTGACTAATACACCGACTATATCATATGGAATAATTTATCACTTTAAAATATTCTGAGAAGTATGTGCAGAGAATGTTATGGAACGTCTGTCTGCTTGAAGCACATCTAGCATTTACGCTGGCATTTTAGTGAATCTTGAGGCGCCTTGTGTGAAAGCCATCCTCAAAATAGTGTATGAACCCAACAAAAGGATCTTGGCATCAGGTGTAGCAGCTTTCTGCCAAACAAATCATCATTTCACTTGTCAGTTCTGATAAATGAGGAGATATCTCATAAAATAAGAGCAATCTTGGGTCTTGCTGCTGCTTTTTCTTTCATTTACTGAGAGGATACGGTGTACTCAACCCTTTTATGTCAACCTACTTCTGCTACATCAATCTGAGTTTAAGTTCACCAGGATGGATGTGTCTTTCCACACTCATGACTCCCAAGTCAACCAGCGAGTGCCGTAGTGAAGTCTCTGCCTTAGGTTAAGTGACTTTTCATATAAACATTTAAGAATGTCTTCTCTACACACCTGCTGTGCATTACAGCTACAATTAAACACCATGACCACTTTAGAGCTTATTCATAACATCTCCACGTTGAAAACTACAGATATACTGCTAAGCACTGTCTTAAGATAAAACTATTGAAATGGAAATTCTATAGTTAGTTTCTCATAATATCACAATTGAGGAAACACAGGGCTGAATTTTAAATAATTGCACTTCTTAATTTTAGCAGGCCTCATTTATTATTATAGAAATGCGGTCTAATTGTCTTATTTACTTTTAATCATTTTCAAAATAAACTTGCTTACACTACCTCTTAACCTTCTTAAATCATATTTCTATTGCTGACGAAAAAATATTTTGTATTACATTAAAAAGAAACTGAATTGTTTAACTTACATTTGTATGTGAAGTTGAAATCAACCACAACTTTGCTTTAAAATGCATCGCAAGAACGCATAACCCAAGATCACGTTATCACATATGGAAATCACTTCCTTGAAGTGACCATGCATGTGCCCATTACTAACAGACTTGTGGAAGGGCCCTTCGTAAAGGATTCAGTTCACTTTTGATTTAAATGTCCCTCCAAATGGCGTCCCCTTCCCGAAGTGGCCTTCAAGGGTGCAAAAAAAGTGGTTTGGAATTCGCTGTTCATTCACGTAAAATATATAATATTAATATTAAGAACCACATTGAAACAATATGACAAATATTTATGAAAGTCAGAATTTAGCTGAAAAATATAGCTGAAATGCTGAAAATTATCTCTAATTCTATCTAAACAGTTTTATTCATATCACCCAGGCTTACTAGCATCAGTAGTAATAGTATTTATGTTCTGATGTTGTTGATCATAACAGATTCAGATTGTGTGTGTTTTAAGCAGATGCTGCAGTGTCTTCAGAGGTAATATTAATATAAATGCAGGAGTGATGTCTTTGGAATTGAATTGAAACTACGATCAGCTTATGCCTGCACAATCTTCCTGTACTCATCCTCAGGACTTTGTGTCCAAAATGATGTCACCGGGAAGAGTGAGGATCAAGCGAGCTAATCTTCAAACAATTCCAGTCTCCTTAACTTTCAGAATCATTTTGTATGCTTAAATAATTCAATGTAAAGCAGCTTAAATGTTCAACCTTCCTTGACAAAGACCAGCCGGAGTCAAATAAAATTGAATTCTGAAAATCTGCACACTCAATAAAGATCCATTTTCTGCTGCAGTATGTTTAATCTCTAGGCTGCTTTTATAAACTGCAATGTGCCCGCTTTATTGATAATTGAAAGATGTTGGCTACAAATTCCAAATGTGTCCTCTGACCAAAATGTGATGACTGACGAATACATTACAGCCAGCTGTGCTGATGAACCTTAAAGGATTGCTTCACACGGAATTGAAAATTCTGTCATTATTTACTCAGCCTCATGTTATTCCAAACCCATGTTGTTTTCTACTTTTTTTTCCTCCTTCTTTTTCTGTGTAACACAAAATGAGATTATTTAAAGCATGTTCCCACAGCTCTTTTCTGTTCAATGGGAACATATAGCAAATAAACATGCAACAATCTACCTATCATCTATCTATCTATCTATTTGTTTGAGCACTAGATTAGAGGTTGAACTGTTATATGAAAAAAGCTGCATAAAGAACCTTTAAATCTTCAAAATTGTAATTATTTTGTCTTGTCTAGATCCTACTGGTGGAAGTATTGCTGATAATTGTAGCTTGCTTTAACCTCCACAACCTAGCACACAGAACCAACAGCAAGATGGGTGTCACAATAAACAATAATTATCATTAAATGTCATTGTAATTTTTAATGAAATAATCTGCCTCATCTGCCAGGTCTTTGAGGGCCTGTTTTAGTTTAGAGCCTGTGACTCCAAGGGATTTAGAGAAATGCTGGGCTGATGCTCCAGTGAAGTCCCTGAACCCAACTTCTATCAGGAATGTTAATGCCCGCCACCCAGCTTGTGAGCATGAAGCTGACAGTTCTACATACCTTTTGCTTTTCCTCTCAAAGCCAGCATCCATTCCTTTTTTCTCATGGCAGGGTCAGTTCTGCCAAGATGACCAATGTAGCAGAAGTGGGCCAGAGCACAATGTCTGGCCGAAACAAGGTTGTGGTGATCTCCTGAGAGGCCTTCAACTGGCATTCAAGGTCAACAAGTAAGAGGAGGGATCATTACCACTTTTCCATTTCTGGCTGGTGCCGGAGCTGGAGCCCAAATGGAAACCGGGCTGCGATTTTCCACTCAAAAAAATTCTGGTCCTCGTAGGCCCAGGTGTCCTCGAATAAAGCTTTTTACACACTGCACGAGTTTAGCAGTCGTATAAGATCATTCCAAATCACACTGTGCGACATGGATCTGATAAACTTGGGTACGACATGTATGCAGACTGTACGATGATGACACGTAGTGACTCGTAGGCTACGACGCACGTTACTATAGAAGAATAAAACGTCATCAGCATGTGCTAGTGGTAAACCAAAAGAGTGATGAATCACATTTTGGCAGTTGTAGTTTTTATGTATGCTGAAAAAAGTGGAATTGGCGAAAGAGGAAGGGATAAAAGTTTAAGGTAAGCAGTTTTATGTTTTAGCGCCGTGTCGCGTTGATTTTAATGTCACATTTGTATTGGCTGATCAATAAACGTGGGCCGTAGGAGCAAACACACTGTGCGATGATCATGCTGAATTTCTGAAACTGTCAGAAAATGATCATAGGCTATCTTTGGTGGCAAGACCTTGACAACGGCCGTCTTTGAACCTCTCTCACTGTATGACATAGGACCACCGTTTAGGAGCCATGATCACAGAAATCGATTGTTTCGCGATGCCAATCTTTTGTCTGGGACAGCCGAAAATCGTGCAGTGTGTAGAAGGCTTAAGGAACCTATGATGTCAGTAGGCAGAGCTTCCATTACAGACCACAGTTTGAAAGGCAGCATTTTTAAAAGCCATCAGAGTTCAGGTAAAATGAACTCAGGTTTTAACAACATTAACACAACAATTAAATATGTTGGTTCAGCAGTGGTCGCAGAACAGATCAACACTCTCCTTCTGCAAGAGATAACAAGCGATTCCGGTCACATGTTGGTGACATAGAGGGTTCTGCTCCCTCCCAGTGGAAATGTGAGCTGGTTCTGTACGAGTGCCACTCTTGGCCTAGCTCCGGCACCAGCCCCAGTGGAAAAGTAGTACATGATCCTGTACTGCTACTGTGGGCTATACCTCCTTGCCTGACAAACTAGATCAGCTGTTGTGGTGTTGCCAGCCTGCATATCTCCAGGATTTTGGCCAGCTTGCACAGGACCTGGGTGTGCCGCCATCTGTAGCAGCCTTGCATCAGTGCTGCTTTGCAAGCAGATAGTATGTGCTGCAGGCTTGGATTCTTGGAGTTACAGAGTAGGCAGGACTCCTCTGAACTGTGCCACAAGTGTAGGTTCTGAGGGCAGGGAAGGGTGTCGTACAGTATGTAGCCCGGATGTTGTAGCTCAACGTTGATGGGGTATTCTCCACATGTCCGCCACATGTGTTTGCCCCTTTAGTTAATAATTCCCAAGTCTATGAAACCCCATTCATAAATGGGTTTGGCTTGACAAGACACAACCAGACCTGATTACTGTAAGCCCTGTTTAATTAATTCAAGACTTAAACAGAGCTTTTGAATGGCATGAAGTTAGTTAAAAGGCTTTGCTCATTAACATACTATACTAAAGGTTAAAGAAATTTTAGAAATGATGAGAAAGAAGGTGAGTGAAATACATCGGTAGCAGAAGGGTTACATAGAAAAAAGGAAACTCTGCACAGTCTCACGAAATGTGATGATCCTGTCTACAACTGCCTCCCAGGTTGTCCAATACCATTAACCATTATGTATAATTATTAAAATATGACTTAGTTTTCATTCAGTAAAACTATAAAAAAAAGATGACGAAGAAAGCACATCCATGTGCCACATTCTCTAACAAACTGTCCTTGGCGGAGCAAAACTACAACATCGGCAACCTCTGAGAAGAAAGATGTTGCCCTCACCAGGCCAATTGGTCTTGTTATTCAGCAGGTTTGACTTCTACTACACTTACCATCCAGGGTCGCGAAATGTGAACGCGAATGCTGGAAGCTGGACTGATTAGTCTATGTTCCCAAATTTACCCCCCAAACTCGTCTGGTCATCCTAGCATCCATCAAACTCTCTCAGTCTTATGGAATTGCGATGGGTGGCCATGAATTTCCCAGCAAGACATCTATTCATCTAGGTCTGTTCGGTGTGTGCCATCTCCAAGTTTCCGTATCATCTCCCAGCAGGCCTATGTCATTCAGAGGTGTACTTACTCCTTACACCACTGCCCATACCCCATCATCCCTGGTCACCCTTGAGAGTGGATTTTATCATAGATCTCATGGTCATCAATTCACCTCGTGAATATGAAAGGCCTTCATCTCCCTCCAGTGTCTTTCAGGAGATTTCGCTGTGAAATAGTGTTTTCCCCATCTTGATTTCTTACTTTTTTATGTATATCTCATATTAAAAATCTAACACAAAACAAAGGCAACTTGAGTATCCACACAATACAGTTTTTCAAGTTGTTTATTGAAGCAAAAAGGTTATCTGATACCCGCTGGGTCTCTGTGAAAATGTGTTTGCCCCTGTAGTTAGTCATTCCCAAATCTATGAAACTGCATTCATAATGGGGTTTGGCTGGACTAGATACAACCAGACCTGATTACTGTCAGCCCTGTTAAATTAATTAAAAGACTTAAACAGTACTTTTCAACAACATGAAGTTGGTTAAAAGGTATTGCCCAGTAACACACTATGACAAAGGTGAAATATATCAGTCTTGGAGGGGTTACATGTAGAAAAAAAAAAAGCTCTGCACAGTATCGAACCTTCCCATCTAAAAATCCTCCAAGAGCACAGTCATGGTCATGGAATTGAAGGAACTGCAGGCCACTCTTGCATCAAGAAAGATAACACTATGTGAAAGAGACTGGCCAAACATTACATCCATGGAAGGCTTTAACCCAGAGGAAAAAGTTTACCCAGAAAAGGCAAAAAAAAAAAGTGTATAACTTGAAGTTCAAGGTTCAGTCAATAACCTGAAGCTTAAACACAACTGATTATGGATTATGCAACAAGACAAAGATCCAAAGCATATGAGTAAGTCCCCCCTCTGAGTGGCCTAAAAGTTCTCAAAAACTTTAGAATAAAGGGTTGGCCAAAAAAAGACTGATCTTTAGTTATCACTTTATTGCAATTACTGCTGATAAAGGTGGCACAACCAGATTTTAAGTTTAAAAGGGGAATTTATCTTTTACATTGGTGACAAGTGTTAGATCATTTATTTGTTTGTTTGTTTGTTTGTTAATTTATTTATGTATTTATGCTTCAGTAAATAAATAAATAAATGAACAAATACAAACCTGTATGTGTTTACTCTGTCATGAAACTCTAGATGGCGCAGGCTGTTTTTTCCTTTAATCTGCAAGCAAGTTTTCTGCAGCCAACAAGATTGCTTGCCCAACATTTAAATAGTCTAGTTCAGGGTTTCCTGTAAGCTGGTTCTGCAGCACACTATCAGAGTTCCTATGAAATGTAATCAGTGGTTCCCAAACCTGTCCTGGAGGCCCCCCCTGCCCTGCACCTTTTGTATGTCTCCCTTATCGAACACACCTGATTCCACTTATCAGCTCGTTAGTAGAGACTGCAAGAACTAAATTGGGTGTGTCTGATTAAGGAGACATACAAAATGTGCAGGGTAGGGGGTCCTCCAGGACAGGTTTGGGAACCACTGAGTGAGACGGTGATAAGTCTAAGTCTAAGTGATAAGTGAACGGAATTGCATTATTCCAAATCGCAAAACATGTTGTGTGCTCTCCATTGATCAGCTCCTAAATAAAGCATCGGTACACAAGGTTTAAATCATGTTTGATGTTTAATAAGTTGTGTGTATGAGGCAGAGTGAATAATTAAGCATACAAGCAAAGCTAGCATGAGAATATGCATTTTAACAAAAGCTGCAGCAGAAACACAATTTTGCTTTGAGGACACAGCAAAGTATTGACACGTAAGTGAAAATAGGCATTTTACGCAAGATAAAAACGAATGCAACAAGATTCATGCGGCGTGAATCTATGCTAAGATATACTTTTGCATGCAAAGTTACACTCTCTAGTAAGTATTATTTCATATGGCCTGGGAGGAAAAGCACAACAATTCTACCTGGAGGCTGATGCAGCTAAGATAAAATGTGCAGATAAAATGTGACTTGCAGCTTGCTGTTTGTCTCATGACTATACTTTTGGACTGACCTCTCTGAACAACTCATTTAATTAAAAAAAGAAAATGGTCAGGTTGGTTGCCATCTCTCCCCTCTCTATCAGCTTGCAACATATAACATTTATTGTTACAGGCACACATAGTGCATGCTTCTCACTATAGGTAATTTTGAGCTACATCACACATATCTTAGCCACTAGTTAAATAACTCTTCTAGTCTAGAAACACGTTATTTCAGGCACACACTGCACGATACCTAAAATCTGAGGCAAATCTGTGCTCATTCACGTGTGTGACAGTTGCGTAGTGTGTGTTATCAAAGTTGCGATCTGACAGAAACGCAGATGCATCACATATGCTCGTGAGATATTTGGCATGCTAAATATTTGGATCTATCGGCGACTCCTGATATGTGCTTTTACTGGAAATGACATAGGCGATGGCACAGCCAATGAGAGAGCATGGTAGTCCATACTTGCTCTACAGCAGCAGTATGCGTGGCAGATCTAGGTCGCCAAAAACAAATACATTAACATTGCCATATTCATTAACAATTTTGAAACTATTCAGAGAATTGTCATATTCCTATATATTCCTCAGCTGTTGTCTACAATCAGTACAAAATTAGGCAAACAATATGGAGCTCTCAGAATTCCTCACTGGTGCCATAAAACGTTTGTTACTTCCTGATTCAAAGCAAGATGGTGTTCCCTGAGGAACAAATGAGCCATACAGAGTGTAATCACATCATCCTATGCCTTAGAGAGCAGTCCAGCATGAGGCCCTCTTCTCTGGGCATCACTCGCTAAATGTCTTAATTTTCAGGAAGATACCACTGAGACACTGTGTGACCAGATGGAAGAGGATGTCCATATCCATGTTATATTTCTCTGCCTTAAAAGGTAATTTCAGCCTCAGGCAGCACAGTCACAGCTCACAGTTTGATATATATTGAGAACAAAACTAGCAAGAACTACCATAAAATCATCTGCTGTGATGCCGATTTTCAAGTTTCGGTGCAATTTTTAGCAGTCTGCCCCCGAACCGGTATTTAAAAACGCAAGCTGTTGTTGGTGGGTTCACACGTAAGCCTAAGATGGCTCTTCTTTATGTAAATAGTGCCAGGTCCACGAGAAAGCAGTCTGTTAGCATTCAACTCAATGACAGAAAACAAAACCATCTAATTGTTATGTAAGATTTTCCCTATGTGATATATGTATATATGAGTCCGAATGTACAGCTACTTTCTAATTGCCATCAATACAGAAACATGTTTTTACCCCCATAATTGTGGTTACACCATCTACTAGCAGCGGATAACTAGTCAAACCTCTGGGGCAAGATCACTGAAATGGCTTTACACACACACACACACACACACACACAAATAAAATAAGAGACACTGGTTATTACTTGATTTGACCTATTCTCATCATTTTCTTCCATAATCACTTCCTTTGTAATAAATATTTTTATATTTCCTCCAATTTGGTAATCTTTTCTGCGCATACGGACATAATGGTGAAATAAAAGCTTGCTGTAAAATGAATTGATGAATGAAAATTAAAACTCCTGTTAGGCCATGCAGTTTTATAGGAATATGTGTGAGCTCTGGAGTGTAAACTGGGATCCACACTCAATAGCTTGATGACTTTTATGAACTGAGCAATTTAAGATAAGTTGCAGGTGATATTTCAAATTATATGACATGCGGTATGTTTATGTTCATCATACTAAGTACCCTCAATATAAAGAGCCATAACATCTCTTTCACGGCATGCACACCACATGGTCACTGGATGAGGAATTACAGCAGGTAATTACTGTACATAAAGTGTATGACTGCAAAAGCTGCACTTCCCTAAATAAAAAGGATATGATTAATCAAAGACTGATTCTACAAAACTGTGAGACCATTATAAATAGTCCATGTCATAAGAAATCCAATTTGCCTTGATATTTCAAAATAAAAGACTTCAATATACTTTGAAAATCCCCACAAATGGTCACTCGTCACAAACGCTGTGCCACTAGAACAAAACATGGAACAAACAGATTTTGTTATTTGTTGCTTTATTACATTGGGACTGGACACAATGTAAAGTTTCAGAACACATTATTTTCTTAACAGCCAACCCAGATCATGGCTCCTTTTGACTGTCAGATTAATATTTCAACACATGAACATCAACAATGCCTACAGTATATAGTGGTCAGAAGCAATGCAATGAAGTAGTGTAAACTATACAACTGAAGAGAGCATTTACAAAACATTATTTAAAAAAAAAAACCCAGCAAAAGTAAGATCCAGATTGTTTAATTCTAATGGTCAGAGAAATACGATTAACATATATGACCCTTTTACGATATACTGTATATCAGGATATGCACTCCGGATATGCATATGTAACTCAGGGGAATTCAAATGATTTACTTGCAGGCACTGTCTGTTTTCTTTAGCTAGACAGAGGCAGGTAGGCTGTATATATATATATATATATATATATGTATTGTGCTAGTTAAGATGGTTAGCTAAATGAGATACACCTGTGCCAAATTGGTTGATTATCTGATCGTGCTCCTCCCGAACCTTGTTAATATAACATAATTTCACGAGTTCACCCTTACATCTAATCTGATAGCAAATAGTAAGCATATTTTGGCGTGCTGTCCTGGGGGAGGGCTCCGAGCCCGGAATATAGCGCGAACCCAAAGAACTCCCCAAAAGAAGCTTAAAGGTATGGGACAGCAGCCAGAGAGCAAGACCCCATGCAGTGCTCGGTGGGAGCTGCGGCTTGCAGCATCGGACTGGCAAGCCCTACATGCTGCTAGAAGAGGAGCATGATGGCAGATATCAAATGAGGGACTCTCGCTGCATCCGAAGGGAGCTGCGGCTCTGCTGCGCAGGAAGGGAGAGTCCCTCTTGCGGCTGAATACGAGGCGCGATTTAATTCGTTGGATGGAGGGCTCTCACTGCAACCAAAGGGGGCCTGCAGCTCTCCTGCACCGGGAGTGAGAGCCCCGTCCGTCACAGAGCACGCAGCATAACTCAACATGACAGACGGAGGGCTCACACTGTGACAGAAGGGAGCTCTGCTGTACCGGAAGGGAGAGACCCCCTTTTTGGCTGAATATGAGGTGTATTTGATGCCTCGGATGGAGGGCCCTCACTGCAACCAAAGGGGGCCTGAAGCTCTGCCCCGTCCGCCTCAGAGTACACATCATAACTCAGAATGACAGATGGAAGATTCACACTGCGACCGAAGGGAGCCACGGCCCTGCTGCACTGGAAGGGAGAGCCCTGTCTGAAGCTGAATAAGCAATGAGATTCGAACTGACGGCTGGAGGGCTCTTACTGCGACCAAAAGAGCTGTGACTTACTGTATTGGAAAGGAGAGCCTCCAATTACCCGAGTAAAGAAGGTGATTTCTTTTTTAACTGATCAGGGCTTCATGGGCTTCTTTTACATGGAGATGATTATACATGATGTAGCTTTTAAAAGCATCTGATGACCATCGACCGAGGGCCTGCATCTGATTTGGTGAGAGGCCTTTTTGAGCTGCTGTAGTTGCTGCTCCGATGCAAAATTAGTGGGTGGAAAAATGTTCTACAGGTAAGCCTGATTGAGTGAGGATCAGTTTGAAGTGTTTTTGGAACCAAAAACGTGTAACGGGGTGGTTGTCGTCGACGAAGTGAGGGTCCAGTGCGGATTTAGATTGAGTGTTCCGGAGTTGGAAATAAGAAGAGAGAGCCTGATAAGGTTGAATTAGAGATGGGAGGTTAAAATTGTATATGTAGTGGCCTTTTCTTTCTTGGTCTGTCTTACTTTAATGAAGTAAGTGTTAATTTTGCTATCAAGTATGGATAAATCAGAGATTGTCTGATGGAGTTTGGGTTGAATTTAGAGGTTATTGCAATTTCTGAGCATCTCAGAAAACCGTAAAAAGCCAATAAAAACATGGCATGGAGGGTACGAGCAGTATGGATCGGATGGTACCCTGTGCGGAGATGGATGCATTTTGTAAGGATGTCCAGAGTTATAGGTTGCCTGGAATCCGGGCTTGATGGTTGAGAGTGCTGAATTCCTTTGATTAGAAGAGAAGTTTGAGAATTATTTATTTCGGGGGAGCGGAAGCCATAGATTAGTTTGTGAAAAAAATTGAATGCCACTTGAGTAACCTTTCATAGACCCGGCTTGGAGGTTCTTCACAGAATTGAGGTAGGAGATAAATGAAGTAATTGCAAGGAGAGAATCGGGAAATGGCAGGTTATAGAAGAGGTTAAAAGCTTTGAAACATCTCCAAGCTGTTAGATATGAATTGATAGTCCTGGGTGAAACTGCTTGGAGGATAGAGTCAAGTGACGAGTCGAGGAGAGGTTTTAAGGGATGAGTTATGGGGGAATATGAGTTGCGAATAGTGAGGTACTGGATATGGTGATGGGTCTGCCTCCGGAGCCAGTGCTCTGAATTTCTTAAACATAAAACGAGAGAGAGAGAATCAGCAATTTGATTTTTGGATCCAGGAATGTGTTTAGCAGTTATAAATTGATCGCAAGCTGAAATCCAGATTAGATGTCTTAGTAGTGGTATGAGAGCGAGGGAATGAGAACGGCGTTTATTTATGCAATGAACGATCGCTTCGTTGTCGCAGTACACTAAGGTACTGCTTGATGTCCAATTTTTTTCCCCATAAAAAGGCAGCGACAACTAGAGGGTAGAGTTCGAACAGTGCTGAGGACTGTGGAGAGTCGAGCATCTGGGGGGGCCCATGGAGACGCGAACCAGCGCCCTTGATAAAATCCCCCGAAACCGACGGATGGGGCTGCATCGGTAAACGGTTGAATGTCATCGGGGAGAGAAACCAGATTGCTGTAGAAAAAGGTTAAGCCATTCCATTGTTTAAGGAAGGTAATCCATAAACTGAATTCGTTACGACTTGCCCGATTTATGATAAATTTATCGTCTAAGGCATGCACGAAAGATGCGAGTGCGAGGAGATGAAGGGGAGGCCTTGCAGGATTATGCACATTGGGAAGTTAAGATGACCGAGCAAGGATAGGAGATCGCGTTTGGAGCAATTTTGTCCCTCTGCCAAGGAAGAAGCCACTGAGATTATTCTATCGATTTTTTCCTTTGGCAGCGAAGCCTGGAAGTTGACTGAATCCAGGTCAATGCCCAGAAATTCGATGAATTGGGTTGGTCCTAAAGATTTCTCCTGCTCCATGGGGATTCCTAGCTCCGCTAAAATTCTTTGAACTGTTGTGATATTTTCAGCTGGGATTGTATTGGGATTAGATATGATAAGAAAGTTGTCGAGCAGGTGGATTAAGTGAGGAATTTAATAGTTGTTAGACAGAATCCAGCAGATTGCTTCTGATAACATGTCGAAAATGTTTGGGCTACTTTTGCATCCGAAGGTTAGGTGTACTGAGAAATAAAACCTCCTGCGCCATCGTATCCCAAATAAATGCCATGAATCTGGGTGGATAGGCATCACTTTGAAGGCAGAAGTGATGTCTACTTTAGCCACCAATGCTCTGTGACTTATATTTTTGATCATGGTGATCGCTTGATCTATATCAGCCTGTTTATGCTAGAAAACGGGGAATTGCATGGAGCTGATAGATCGATTTTTTTGGGGGGGGGGGGGGGGGGGGG
>NW_015506222.1:192569-211197 GCF_001515645.1 Sinocyclocheilus grahami | reverse complement strand
TGGGGGGGGGGGGGGGGGGGGGGTTGAGTATCGAAAGGCCCGATCATAAAATCACTGTATCTGGCTCTGCGAGTGCGGATTGGCGATCGTTGCAAATTATGTTCTGTGAGAGCGGGCATGTAGTGCCGGGATTAAAGCCCTGTTTGAGGCCAGACAATAGATAATTGGGGAAGTTAGTGTCTGAGTGATGTGACAGTTCAGAGGATAGATGAGAAATATAAGTCAATAAGTAGTTTATAGATTTTTGTATAGGTAGTTTTCATGACTGGGCATACTGTACTGGCATGAGCCCCGCCACAAATTACAGACATGGAGAAACTTGCATTGCTGTCTCACGCATCTTCCTCTGTTGAAATTTCCGCAAACCTGCTGGTTGTTGGAGAATGAGATGGCTTCTCTCCTAGAATCCGATATTGGATTTGTGGTTGCAGAATGAGGGACGTAGCTGGTTGATTCGACTTGCGTTGGATCTGGGCTGGTATTATAGTGGGATTAATTTAGGGGCATAAGATAGTAGAGTGAGCTACTGACCTGCAGACTGCGCATGATATATTCCAACAACTGAAAAATACTCTGTTGTGGAGATCAGAGTCCAGTGCGCCCCAATAGGGGCACTGATTCCACTGAGCAACACGTACCGCACATTTGGCGGAAAATAATTTATGATACGTGTTGAAATGAGTTCCGCCTTAAGACCGCGCGAGTTCCGCGACTATCGCCAGATAATCATTAAGTTTGCGCCATCTATGGGGAAAAACCGAGCAAACTATTTCAGTGTAGTGGCCAAATGCTACAGTGAATTCGGAAAAAGAAAGGGGGCGGGATGAATTGGGAGTTGAATTTTTTAATGTTACGGAGAAATCTCCGCAATCTATTTGTCGATGAGATTCGGCAGGAGGTAGCAGAGAGAGGAGAGATCAACGTCCGCAGCTGCGAGAATCTGGGATTTGATGGTATTAGGCACGGGAGGTGGTTCCAGAGCGGCAGCATTCGTTGGGGTAGGTAGATGGGTTGCTGTGAATAAAGTATATTGAGGTTTAGCTTGGATAGAAGGGTTAGAAGGAAGATAAGGAGTATCCATTTGCGGAGGCATCCTCACGCACAGATTAGCCTCTGGTGCTTGGGGAAGCCTGTAGGAAGAGGTAGAAGGAAATGAGGGAGGAGGTCAGTAAGCTTGCGTTGCTGGCTGATGATGCCCTGCTTGGACATCTGCAGCGGGGGCTGCTGGCCATTGATAGGGAAAAGAAATAGAGGAAGGGTATATGTAAGGTGGCTGAGCGGCTAGTGGAGGCAGCCTCACACTAGCGTCTGCAGCCAGAGGAAGAGTAGGAAGGATAGAAGGTTGGAAAGCGACACCTGTGGGCGATGCTGCATGTGGCGCAGTAACTGAAGGCGCTGCAGTGATTGGTTGAGAAGAGGAAGGAGGCAGTGCATTGTGAGGAGCGGCCGAGTCTGGGGTGTGGCCCAGGCTTGCTGATGGCCTGCTACGTCCTGACGCTCGAGGGGAGCCGGAACTTGATCTGGAAGACGGCGTTAGAGAGACATGATAACTTTTAGTCTTGCGGCCTTTAGTTACCTTTTTGGAGGTGGGTGAATTAGTATTTTCCAGAGAGATGTAAAGATCATAAAGTTGAGCTTTGCTCATGTTTTGAGAAAACTTAACTTCCGATTTAATCAGCGCTTGTCTCAATCCCGCGATGGTCCATTTTCCAATGGGAGGGATGGATGGTGTAACCGAGGCGTAAGATGTTGGGGATTGTGATGGCTGTCTTGATGGTGGAGGTGATCAGAGACTTCGTGGCTTAGCTGTGTGAGTAGCGGGCCTTGGGGGCCTCTGCCGGCGTGCCAAGGCCTGGGGATCGGCGGTGGAGCCAGGCTGACTGGGAAGCGCCTTAGAGCCAGCAGAAGGAGGTGCCTTAGAGACGGTGGCTTGCTTTGAGCTGGCGGCTTGCAGTGGAGCGTCCAGCTCGTTGTCAGATGGGAAGAGCTCGATTTCAGACATTTTGGCAGTGGAATGAAGCTGGATTCCGAAAACTGTCCTGCCGTAAAACTGTTGTAGGACAGAGGCAGGTAGGCTGCATATATATATATATATACGTATTGTGCTAGTTAGGATGGTTAGCTAAACGAGACACACCTGTGCCAAATTGGTTGATTATCTGATTGTGATCCTCCCAAACCTTGTTAATAAAACATGATTTAATCAACTTGCAAATGTGCAATAATGTTTTAGGCTGTATAATTTAAATATATTCCACCGCAGAAGTCTGCAACTGTTTTACACTGATGGCAGACACTGCCACTGGTTTACGTGTTTATTTTCTTGGACATATTCTGCAAATACTGATCAAAATACAATTGCATGTGGTGAAGTTGATGCTCATTTGTATTCAAATTGGATCAGATTCTGTAATCCCCAAATAAAAAAAGTATCACGCAAGTAATAAAAAAAAGAAAGAAAGACAAGTGTGAGGCAAATAGAGAATTTGAAAGAGTCTATGGGGGTGGGGGTGGGGAATCCCTTATGCGACAGCACATGTCGAGTCCTGACCTCAGCTTGCTGAATAAGTGATATTTCGGTTCAGTAGAGCGAGAGGGGCAGTGCTTCACTGTTTTTTATTTCTCTGAACATAGAGGGCAGTGTTTAAAAATCACAGAGTGCAGCAGATCCACTCACTCTCTAGTTATAGGTTTGAGCAAATTTGCACCTTTGACAAATACATTTACCAACCCGATTGTTTTGAATAAAGAAACTTTAGTTACTCTACACTCTACTAAGAAAAAAAGAAAAGAAAAGAGTTAAGAAAAAAATGGGAGAAAAGACCATAACTCAATTGGTGTAGAATAACTTTTACTATGTAGTAAGCATAAACAAACTAACAAGCCCACATAAACATTAGATAATAATATAAGGTTATAATATAAGGGTGCATTTTTTTTTTAATTGAATGAATTATATTTGTAATCAACGTTTTTCTTGATTTGTCCACCATATTGAAAATGGTTAGTGCTTGTCACTTTTCTGAGAAGGATACATGCATTCCTGCCATAAATTTATCAAAAAAGATATCTTAAAATATATTTTTTGGAACTGGCTTTGCATCGTAAATGCACCAATGATGACTTAAAATGCTACCTATGTAGGCAACTCCCTTTTGATTTCGGAACAGAGCCTATGAGTCTTTGTTGAGAGAGTGTAATGATGAGGGTACGGCTGACAGACTCTCAGTAGAGGTCACTGACGCTCTCTGCTACATTATTCTGTCTAGTTCTCATGGCTGTTTCATCGCTGAACCCTGTGATAGAGCAGAAACCAAACCGCTCCTGACAGTAAATGTGAGTTTAAAAGTACCAAGGGCAGAGGCGACTGGAATACCAATATGAAGTTGCCACTGACATTGATTAGGGAGCAGTAACAGAACGTTAAATGCCTGGGACATGTAATTAACACGGGACATATTTAATGTTTTTTTTTCCTGTTGGATTGAAAACAATGGAGTTCGAACTTAATCAGAAAGCAATTCTCTTCCACATCAGGAAGCATCACCACAAGATTATAAAATAAGATCACTTGCTAGGTTGAAAGTAGAGGAGCAAATACAATTGCAGTTATGACTTTTTGATTCATAGCACCATAATATATGCATTACAGTTTAAGCAATGATTTACCATGATTGGACAACAAATAAGGATATAATTTAATACTTCGGGTTAGGGGTTTGTCCAAACTTACAGTAAGCCCCACAATATGATTCTAAATTAATCAACAATCAATAGCAATATTAATGATGAAAGAATTCCAAACCCAGGAAGCATGACATAAATCCTATTTAATAATAGAGAATTTTCATGCTCCATAGAAACTGCTGATGTTGTAAACACTGATACTAATTGGGAGTTGGTATGTGTATGTGTATCAGCACCATTTTTCCTGTTTAACACTGTAAAACTGCTTTGACACAATCTGTATTGTATAAAGCACTATATAAATAAAGGTGATGACTTGACTTAATGCTCAACCTTAATACCACGCACCACTGATCACACTTACTCATAGGACATCATTCACAGTGGTGGGTACGAGGGGGACATGTTGACACCTTTTGCCAAGGCCAATTTGGTCACCACCTCTTTAGGAAAGGTCTCTCGGCAGGGATGTATCAAATATAAAGGAGTCCCCTCTGGAAAGGCACCATCCATGCTGCAAGGTATATCCAAGTTCTAGAACAACATATGCTCCCATCCAGACGTTGTCTCTTTCAGGGAAGACCTTGCATTTTCCAACATGACAATGCCAGACCACATACTGCATCAATTACAACATCATGGCTGCGTAGAAGAAGGATCCGGGTACTGAAATGATCAGCCTGCAGTCCAGATCTTTCACCCATAGAAAACATTTGGCGCATCATAAAGAGGAAGATGCGACAAAGAAGACCTAAGACAGTTGAGCAACTAGAAGCCTGTATTAGACAAGAATGGGACAACATTCCTATTCCTAAACTTGAGCAACTTGTCTCCTCAGTCCCCAGACGTTTGCAGACTGTTATAAAAAGAAGAGGGGATGCCACACAGTGGTAAAAATGGCCTTGTCCCAACTTTTTTGAGATGTGTTGATGCCATGAAATTTAAAATCAACTTATTTTTCCCTTAAAATGATACATTTTGCTCAGTTTAAACATTTGATATGTCATCTATGTTGTATTCTGAATAAAATATTGAAATTTGAAACTTCCACATCATTGCATTCTGTTTTTATTCACAATTTGTTCAGTGTCCCAACTTTTTTGGAAAAGTAAAGTTTCCTTTCGATGCTACACTAGTACTGTGTCGCTAGACGCTATGGGAAAAAGTCCCTGCACGCCGCTGACGGTCACGGTGAGTGCATTTCGTGCCTGGGGTTGCCCATTGAGGAAACATGAGTCTGGCCTCACTGCTCAAGCAGATGGTTTTCTTTTCAGAAATTGACTCTGCCCCTTATGCCCAGAGGACCTCAGCGCCAAGAGATGAGCGAGTTCATGCCGGCTCAGACCCCGCGTGCCTCACGCTCTCCACACAGAGAGGCTTCTCCCATCCTCTTCACAAACCCAGACCAGCATCCCTCTGCTGCCACGAGTGACTTGGTCTTGTTCGGTGGCAGCGAGCACGATCCTCTGGATGACAGCATGTCATTGGCAGCCTCAGATGTAAAGGAGCAGTCGGGCTTGACAAATGACCACAACCCCTTGCCGTCTTCAGAGCCCAGCGAAGCCAAGGCAGGCATGGACGCCAAACTCTTCTGTCTAAGGCTGTTGAGGAGCTGGGCTTGGAGTAGTCTCTGCCAGAGGAGCCCACCTGCAGCCGCCTGGACGAATTGTTCCTGCCGGAGTGCCACCAGGCCCCTCGCCAGCGAGCCTCTCCGTTCTTTCCGGAGGTCCACGATGAACTCACCAAGTTGTGTCGCGCCTCCCACTCTTCTTGCCTGTGTACTTCTGCTTCATCCGCCCTCAGTCGACAGCACTGAAGAGAAGGGGTACGAAAGACTGCCTCCCCTGGATGAGTCTGTGGCCATGCACCTCTGCCTGCCCCCTGCCATCGGTTGGAAGGCGAAGGTCGCCCACCCATCCAAGCAGTGTAGGATAACTTCAGCCCTTGCTGGACGAGCTTACCCTTTGGCTGGACAAGCGGCTTCGGCGCTTCACTCCATGGTGGTCTTCCAGGTCTTTTGGGCCAAACTACTCCTTTGCATGGATGAGACTGGCCCCGACCCTGCTGCGTTCAGAGAACTGCGCAGCGCGACCGACCTGGCTCTACGCGCCACGAAGACCACGGCTCAGGCGATCGGCAGGTCGATGGCCAGCTTAGTGGTGCTCGAGCGCCACTTGTGGCTTAACTTGACGGAGATTAAGGACGTGGATAAGGTCCCCTTTCTTGACTGCCCGGGTCTCTCCCACTGGCTTGTTCAGACTCCAAATGATGCGACATTTCTTGCTGAAGCGTTCCAGCTCTGCAGCTGCCTCCAGTTGCCCCAAGTCTGCGCCAACTCAGCATCCCATGAAGCCTGCACCTCCAGTGGCCCAGCCAGCTCCCAAGCCTGCTCCTGCTCGGCTAGATGTTACCTATTCCCTAAGCACCAGGGACCCTGGCCCAAGATGACACTGGACCCGGTGAATGAAACTGAAAATGGTTAAGGACTCAGCTGCTCGGATTGAGTTGGGCAGGTCATTCTGGCAGGCTTTGTGGCCATAGGCCGTGCAGCTCCGCTGACTCGCCTTTGGTACTTTTTTATTTCATTGCATGACCAATGGTCGTGCAGTTACACTGCGTTATTAAAAAGATTTCAGTATCAGCAAAAAAATGACTTTTTCCCATAGCATCTAATGATGTAGTACTTGTTCCCGTATCTCAGGGAACAGAGGTTACGTTAGCAACAGAGTATGTTACATTTATTTATGCACTCTGTAAAAAGTTCAACGAAATAGTACCATAAGAGTACATATACCTTAAGGTTACATATTACTACTCAGAAGTACTAATGTCCGACCTTGAGGGTAAAGAATGTACAAAGGTGTCCCTTAACAAGCTGTTGTGCCCCTAAAGGTACAATTTTTACAAAGAGTGTACTCTATAGCACTTTAAACAATACAGATTGCTTCAAAGCAGCATTCAGAGTCAGAAAAAAGGAAAATAGCAGTGTATTAATATTGCCAGGGGAATTAAACAAATACAATTTCAACAAAAAAGTAGCTCTAAAAATACAATAATATCATTATTCAGATAAATTTAGTTCAAATATTGCAATGTTCATTAATTATAAAGCAATTCAATTCAGTTATAAAGCTGCTCTACTAAAGTGTTATTCATCTCAAGTCAGTTCAGTGTTAATTTAATTCAGTTTAATAACAGAGTTCATCAATTATGAAACTAATTAAATTCAGCTATAAAGAAACTTTACAGAAGACAATAGTCATTATCCAGCTTAATTTAGTTCAAGTTTTGTTCTCATCCACATGTCAGTGCAGTTAAATCGATAATATTACTGAATATTAAGTCCCGTGCTATGTGTTTGTCCATATTGTGTGTGATGTGGTGTATATGTATAATTAGCACAAAACATAATCTGTATTCATGAAGAATAAGCACATGTATTGTTGTATAAATATTTATAGTTAGCCCTTGTGCCAACTTTGCTGTGACAACTAGCCCCAGTCCCCCATAATAGTATGTAGAGGGGGTAGAATATGCATTGATTGAACACTCTTTCTGCTGTATGTGACCTGTAATTTTTATGAATGCATTCATTCCTGTGTAAGATGATACATTTTTCAATTTTATCAAATATTTTTTGTTCATTATTTAAAATACTTTTGTTTTCCAGACCATTAAAAACATTGCCTGAGGAAGTGTAACACTAGGGTGCCCAGCTAGGGAATGAAACCCAGGTTGCCATGGTAGGAAACTTGATAACTAACCTCTAGTCTACCACCTTTTTAAAAATAAAACAAGAGTAGATCAGGTGAGTCAAAACATTGTGAAATTTGGTAGCTTTTATGAAATACTGGAAGCAGAGAATTAGCCTACATTCCAAGGAAAGAACAAACACAGTGGAACTTGGAGCAAATCAGAGGTGCAAATATAAAAATATAATCATATTTTACTCACCCTATTGTAGTTTCAAATTCATAAGGCATTATCTTCTGTGGATCACAAAAGGAGATGAAAAGAAGTCTGAAAAGAAATTCAGACTCATGTGTTGTATCCAAGTCTTCTAAAGGAAAATAGGCCATATCATTCATGTTCTGCTTTTTTCCCCCTTCACATATTATAATATTTAATAGATATTTATTCTAAAAAAGATATTGCAAGGTGACTTTTGGGTTGGGGCTACTGTAAACTATGCAAGACTGTGTCCCTCCAGGAGCTAAGTTTGACACCCCTGTTGTAGATCAAACTTTTGGTTTACAACACAAGACTGTTGCTGAACTCGGAATCAAAACTGAGTTGCCATAGTGAGAGACCTCTAAATTATCCAGTAGAATTGTAGCTTGTGAACCCAGAACAAACCAGGGAGGAGAGATGCAAAAATAGGATAAACTCTGGCAAACTTTACAAAGTATAGATTAGAACTGAGGTGCACACAAAAACCAATCAGGTCAGAGCTTAAATAGAGCCAATCACCGGTGCAGTCAAAAATGAAATAACAGTTCAAAACAATGATTAAGATCAACTGAATGAAAAACTGTTTTCTTTAAAGGGGTCATATGATGCTGCTAAAAAGAACATTATTTTGTGTATTTGGTGTAATGAAATGTGTTTATGCGGTTTAAAGTAAAAAAAACACATTATTTTCCACATACTGTACATTATTGTTTCTCCTCTATGCCCCGCCTTTTTGAAACGCGTCGATTTTTACAAAACTCATCGGTCTGAAAAAGCGAGGAGTGCTCTGATTGGCCAGCTATCCAGTGCGTTGTGATTGGCCAAATACCTCAAGCGTGAGACGGAAATGTTACGCCCCTCACTATATTGTGATGGCGTGTCCCGGCCGGAGCGATGAGACAAAAACATTAAAACCCATTATAAACGAGGCATTTGTTGCATCCAGTGGGGACATAATTACTGATTATAATGACTTATACTGTCTTTTTACGCATTGCGTTGCATTGCATCGTGCCGCGTAAACATAAAACCCTGTCTGCATTTGTGATCAGAGAAATGACAAACAACAAGTGCTACTCCACACTGCCCTAAACTCGCGTTTCAATCATCAGTGGCAAATGATAAAAGAAAACGTACTTACGTGAGTCAGAACTGCCGGCCTCTATTGCCACTTTGAGTACAAGTGTACAATGGTAAAGACATAGGCAAGCATTCACATCTGCGTTTATGTACTTGAGTAGGCCTGTGTTTCTGGCCTGAAACTTCAGCCTGTAGAATAAACAGTGGCTTAATACTACAAACAACAGTCAACTGACATTATGTGGACATTCAGTATTCACTGTTCCATTTTCCACACAATGTGTATGAGGGCTGGTGAGTCGGTTGTACCCACATCCAACCATGAGAGATGTCTGGTGAGAATGATGACTGATGGCAGATATTAATCCCTCAATATTCCTCACATTCATGACATGTTTTCTCCATGGTAACCCTCAATTACTGCACAATCGTGCCCTCCGCACAATATTTAGAATGCCATGTAGCATTATAGCACTGTCCATCCTCATGTGTAGACTGCTTCTGGCTCTTGAGACTTTGAGTCCACAGTGTCTGTCCACTGCAACAAAATTAGAGGAGTTGACCAGGTATTTTCAGTCCAGTCCAGTCCATTCAAAAAATTATAAAGTGCCAAAAGTGATATATGTGATGACTTTATTGACCACATATTGAAAGCAATTGCACATTCTGTAACAGTCATCTTCAGACTGTTTATTTCTTTTTCTAAGTGCAATACCAGAATTACCATCCATACCAGTCAGACTTTTTGGCCTCGCTAGCATGGCTAGAGATAAGACAGTGGCCACTTTTTTCAGCAGTTAAAATCATAGCCCAACATCAGAAACATTTTGAACTGAATCAAAAGACCATTTGAAAATTACAATAAATAAATAAAAATAACCTTACACGTACACATTCACTCTCCCTAGCATGCAAGCTAGGTGTACAGTGTACAGTAGAGTACACCAGGAATTTGGCTACTGAATGAATGAAGTTGAAATCCAAATGACTTGTGGCTTATTGGCTTCTATAGAAACATATGTTATTACTTGACAACCTAGTTGGTTTGTTTTGAAAGGTTTATATGTTATTGCTAAAATCATTTTCTCTATGGAGATAATGAACCAGATTTTGTACTTCTAAAACTCTTATTTTGCTCTATAGAAGTGGTTCTCAACCATTTTTACGCCAATAACTCCCACTATCCACAATAATATTCAGTGATGTACAGTAAACATCAGGCTATCATTTCCTCTGGTGCATCTGCTGTAATGACCAAGTTCTAAATCACACCTCCTAGGCCACCTTATTTATCCAGGTTACATCTCAAACAAGTAAATCATTCACTGGTCAATCATTTCTACCTCATTCTAAACACCCGATAGACTATACAGAACACATAACACGATCTACACAAAAGATTCCGAAAGTAGGAAGTGTTCAAAAATACCTATAAAAGTATAAATATATGAAAAAGTATGCTTTTACAAATGCATGCAAATAATACACTTCGCACGTCATTTGAAACTAACTATATTGCCACTTTGAGTACAAGTGTACAATCTTATTTTGCTCTATAGAAGTGGTTCTCAACCATTTTTACGCCAATAACTCCCACTATCCACAATAATATTCAGTGATGTACAGTAAACATCAGGCTATCATTTCCTCTGGTGCATCTGCTGTAATGACCAAGTTCTAAATCACACCTCCTAGGCCACCTTATTTATCCAGGTTTTCCAAGACAGTAGTAATACTGGTTCTTCAATGTATTAAAAAAAAGAAAAGGTAATTGTTGAGGTCTTAGTTGTTTTATCTAATTTTCATGCTTTGTCTTATTTTAAATCACTTTGTCATTTTTTGGCTTCCTTTAGAAATCATGTAACTTGCATTAGTTACCATACCACGTTTTATGTTTTGTTTTTTACTGTCATGTATTCTGTTTTTGTTTAGTTTTTTGCTTTGTTGGACTTTCAGTTTGTAGTTTACCCTGTTTGGCTCCTGATTCCCTGTGCCATGTTTGTAGTCCTTTGTAGTTTTATTGTTGATTACTCCCTTATTGTATGCACCTGTGTCTTGTTTATGTTATTTTGTTTATTTTGGCTCATATTTAATTGAAGTATTATCTGCTAGGGGTGTGCCGGTACGAATATTGGTACAGAACGGTTCACGGGGCAAATTCCAAATGGAAGTGATCATCCCTATCCACTTGGAGTGTGGACTTTAGAGCAACCTAATTTCCTCATTATCTTCAGCTGGCATGTTCCCGTGACAACGCAGCACGGTGTCCGTCAGCAGATGTCGCTGTTTTACTGTCATAAATGTATTTTTATTGTTGTTAGCATAACTGTTGCAAATAAACATACATTTTATATTTAAAATTTTTTTTTAAATATGCGACATAATATATAAAATCTAAAATATATAAAACTTTTTAAAATATAAAATGTATATTTTTTTATGCGAATCTGCTGACGGACACCATGCTGCATTGACACCGGAACATGCCAGCTGAAGATAATGAGGAAATTACGTTGCTCCCTTTGCCAAGTGTATTCCAAAAGACTACATAATGGCACGCATGTGCCCTGCTCACTCCAAAGTCCCCACTCCAAGGGGATAGGGATGATCACTTCCATTTGGAATTTTCCCCGTGAACCGTTCGGTACCGATACTCGTACCGGCACACCCCTATCTGCATTTGGATCCAGTCTTTTCACCAGTTTTTTAGTTCACTCTGCATAATAGAAAACCCAACCGTACACTATGGATCCAACCGTACACTGTGGGACTACATCTCCTCCTCCTCTGTCAGGGCTACTGCTCCCTCGAGGATTACACCTGGGAATTTTGGACCTTGCCCACCAAACTGATGTTAGGGATAAATCAATTAGTGTTTTCCATAATAAACCATTAAAAATCACAACTTCTGTTATTGTGTTATGTTACTGTTATGTTCCTTGAGGGACTTAGTAGAGCAGGCTCTGTTACTCAGCAGATTTGGCAACTCGGCGGAACCAGTGACTAACCCACGACCCCACCACACACACACACTTTTTTTTTCCGCCATGGAAACCATAGGTCAGTACCTTCCATCCAGGGTGGCGGATCCCCCTCTGATGTCAGTCAAGCCCCGCAGTTTCAGTGCTCTCCAGCCCAGTGTGGTTAGAGCTCCCAAGTCTGGTGATCTCTTGTCTGGTAGCCCTGGTGATCCCAAGGTTGGTTGTCCCATGATTCCAATTTCCGAGGTCCCGGTGATCCCAAATCCAGTGCTCCTAAAGGTTATTTCATTGTTGGTTGCAACCACGATCTTGCGTTTTTGGGCCACACAGAACTTTGTTTGGACTTCCCATTCTCCTCCTGAGGCAGCATCTGCTTCTGTGTTCACTGTCATGGCCAGGAGGACCGTCCCTGAACTATTTGTGATTTCAGTCGACTATGTGGCCACCACAGAACCCGTCTCGGGCTCTGTCTCTAGTCCCACTTCCACTGCACAGGCCTGGCCCATGATGCCTCCCCTTAGACCTCCTCAGCTCCACCACCCTCCTGAATTTTATTTTTAGTTTTGTTGTTTTGGAGCAACTGAGAGCTGCTTTTTTTGGTGGGGGGCTTTATGGTCTTGTTTTGTGTAAGACTTTAGTAGACTAGTCTAGTTTGTAGTTTGGCTTGTTTGGTTCTTGATTCTTTGTGCCATGTTTGCAGTCCGTTGTAGTTTTCTAGTTGATTACTCCTTTATTGTGTGCACCTGTTTCTGGTTACCTAAGCCCAGTGTTTCCTGTGTTCTTTGTTGGGTCTTGTCCAGTGATGGCTGTTTGTGAAGGCGCTCCTGCTTTGTTGTTTTGTTTATTTTAGTTCTTATATTTAATTAAAGTATTATCTGCATTTGGATCCTACTCTTTCACTTATTTTTGAGTTCACTCCCTATAAAACTTACCTTCTATTTTCACTTTATTTTCTTATTAAATATGTTGTGGTCTCCAGTATACAGATGGTCTGTAAAAGCATGAGGTACACTACAAAAGTAAATAATAACAATAGCAACAACAAGAATAAAAATTGTTGTTTGCAATATATCAAGCAATAATAGCTTAAAGTGATGTAAGCCCTCTCTTATTTTCATAACAAAAGTCTAATTATGCAACTCAAGCTTACACAACAGCAAATCAGAGGTTAACAAGGTTTTTTTTTTTTTGGCAGAAAAATATTTTCTAGTATAAAAAAGGTTGATGTGTGTTGTGTTTCCCCCTTGCTACAATGCAAAAAATACTGCACCTCATAAATCATGTAATCATCTCATGTGTCTACTTAATACTCATTATGTTTCTTTAGTCAGATGGAGATGAGACATTCATCAATGTCATCCTTTATCATGCTGTGCTTCAGTGACAATGTGTAGCCTACATTTTAGGAGGATGAGGCAACAAACACAAAATCTTTATTAAATCCTGCAGTCTGTGTATTTCTCTAGCCATACCAGATGGTATCTGTCTACCTGCTCCAACAGCATGGTAGTGAATCAGCAAAACTATTTGTTTGTTTGACTTTTTATTTGTTTGTTTACTTGTTTTTGTTTTGTTGTTTTTTGTGCGAAACCCTAGTTTTTTGGTGCTTGTACAGCATTGCCAACATGCCTTGTTGGCAAATGCTATTTACACTAACTCTGCCCACCATTGTCTTCTTGAGGCAGACAGAATTTACAGGAAGAATTATAAGAACAGCCCCCTCTGATAACAGGAGAAGTAGTGTGGATCATATACTACATGTAATCATATACACTGAATTTGTTATTATTGCATACTGTTTTAAAATGTACCACAATACACTGCATTGTTGAATTTCATTATTTGCTCTAAGTATGCATAGCCTCTAATACACTTGTGCAAAGAAAATACTGCTATTTTCACTTCGTTTAAAAAGCATCTATTGTGTTGAATGCTATTTACTTTAGTTCAAATAGCCTCTGTTTTTTTTTTTTTTTAAATGTACCCCCTCCAGGCACCGTGTTTACTTGAGAGAAACCACTTTTCACATGTCTCATTTTGCATTAGAGCTTCAAATAAGAATGTTATGAATATTGTATGTTCTTTGGGACATGGGGAAAAAAGTGCACAATGTAGTTTGGTATTCCTGATATTTAGATGCTGTAACAAGTTGCTGAATGATTAATACAATTAATGATACAGCTTTGAAATGTATTATTTATAAGCAAATAAAATGCAAATTTACGTGACTAACTTTTTATGTTTGGTGGGCCTGGGGAATTTACAACTTAAACCAACAATTATACATTGATGAATGTATTCTTATGTGCTTCTTTGATGAAGATACAGTTGAGCACATTAATGGCACACAATCTGGAAATTAATTTCACGAGTTCGCACTTTCTTATAATTAATAAAGGTTTATGCGTATTTGGCGTGCTGTCCAGGGAGAGGGCTCCGAGCTCGGCAAGACTCCCGAGCCCGGGGCACCTCCCCCTGTCCGGGGAGAGGGGTCCGAGCTCGGTGTTCAGCCCGGCCCAAAAAGCGCTCCCCCCGAGTGCTTCTCCCCGTGCTGGGGTAGAAACTATGCTGACGGTGCGAGGTCGGGGTGGCGGAGGGATGCTGAAAGTCGAGAGATAACGAAGGTAGGGCGTACTTGGTTATTTATGGGAGTTTTCTCTTGCGCTGATTGGATAAATGGTGTAATCACTAATGATGAACTGGCCGTGTTAATTATCCGTGCGTGCTCCTCCCGAAATTTGTTTGTAAACATCACTTAATCTGCTACTACTAAAGAAGTTCATGTTTTCTTTTTTTTTTACTGATCACCAGGAGATGCCTGCCTGTTTTGATTTTTTCCCTACATTCATGGCAATATAAATTACCGTAATATCTGAAAGACTTGATGCCGCTGTGCCTAAATGAGTTATGCCATACTATGCAGATTTTTTTATATAAAAAATGCCAGCAGCTTGTCGCTTTTTTGTTGGATATTTACTTTTTTTTAATCACTGTTGATCTAAACTCTGATTTAGCCTTGGTTTTCTATTATGAGGTTTGGTCTTGTTCTCATAGCACTGATCAGCTAATCTGAACACCTTACATCTTGGAATATAATATATATTCCACAGCCATGGGAAATATAGATGAACACTCAAATAGCTTTCTAACTATCAGCAAATCTGTTCCTAACAGTAAAGCAGACATGTCTCCCACTGTTTCACAGGCGGTATGGGTCGACCCTGTTTAATTAGTTGTTGTGCTGTCATAGCAGATCAATTAGAGCAACAGAGCAATTGTGCTATCTCTTGGAATAATCAGTCTGGAGTGCAGTAAGCATGCAATGTTGGACCAGGGTGAGATAAGAAGCTCACCATCTGAAATGCTGACAAAAAATATTTAGCGGAGATACACATTTAAAATTTACAGTCTTTCTCTTTCAGCTCCACAAATTAAATTAGAATGGTATTTCTTACTAAATAGAGAATATACATGGGCAGATTGCACAGTGACTGAATTTAAACTAAGACATGTTCTAGCCATGTACAGATTATGTGAAAAACATGTTCCCTATAGTTCACAGCCCATGAAAAACACTTTAATCTGATGCCAAACAAGATCAAACTCCCACAACTGCTAGGAGAAACCTTGGCAAACTCAAACCTGGCTGTCAGGTATGTGAAGTCCTGCCACGACAAAAAAAGTAACCAGTAGAACAGGACCCCAGACAAAACCACAAAAATAACAGGTTTGAAAACAAATAAAATTCCTTAGAAATGTAAAGCCTTTTTACTATACCATTAAAGCTACTTTAGTTAATTATCTGCTAATAGTGAAGCTGTAGGTTTAATTATTTCAAAAGCAGTGCAGTTACAACCTTGTTGCTGAGAAAAATATAATGCAGCTTTTCAGCAGTGAAGCTATTTTATTTACACTCAGCAGCAGGGACGGGTAGAGAGTTCCTCAGGGGCAGGGGCTCAAATGTAAAATAGGGGCAATGTAATATACTGTATATGTATAGCAAAAACATAAAATAGTAATGTTTGGCCTATATATTAAGCAGCACAACTGTTCCAACAACATTTATTATAAATCAGCATATTAGAATGATATCTGAATGATCATGTGACACTGTCAACTGGAGTAATGATACTGAAAATTCAGCTTTGCATCACAGAAATAAAATATTTTTTAAAGGGGTCATATGATACGATTTAAATTTTTCCTTTCTCTTTGGACAAGCTCATGGTGTATAAAGATCTGTAAAGTTGCAAAGACTAAAGTCTCAAATCCAAAGAGATATTCGTTATAAAAGTTAAGAGTCAATCACACCTACCTAAAACAGCTCGTTCTAACACGCCCCCACATGTCTACGTCACGATGTGGGAAGATTTGCATAACACTGCCCAAATGTTCACGCAAAGAAAGAAGGCGTAACTTTGATTCTCGCTGTAGTATTGTTGTTGCCGTGTGTTTCAGCGAAACTACTTTGTTTGGCCTTCCAAAAGAGGACTATATCCGCTAGAGCTGATCCGTGCTTGTCACTGAGGAAATACATCAACTTGGCTCTGTGGATTGCCGGATCGGCTTTCACCGTGGATGAAGTGGAGTCCAGCCCAGGGTCGTCACATGTGGTTGCCGCAAGCCCGCCGGCCTCCGCTCACTCTAGCCGCCAGCTCTTATGGAAGGACACGACTAGAAATCAGTGGTTAAGTTGTATTTACAACACTGTTCCAGAACAGTTCAACCCAAATATTCAGATGTGTGCTAAACATTTTATGGAGGACTGTTTCCTGATCCTGGTAGAGTAGACTACAATGCCCGGCTGTTCTGACTCACAGACTGTAAGTACGTTTTCATTTAAAGGATTTGCCGCTGATGATTCAAACACAAGTTTTTTGGGCAGTGTAGAGTAGCACTTGTTGTTTGTCATTTCTCCGATCACAAATGCAGACATGGTTTTATGTTTACACGGCGCAATGCAACGCAGCATGTAAAAATACAGTATAAGTCATTATAATCCGTAATTATGTCCCCACTGGATGCAACAAATGCCTCGTTTGTAATGGGTTTTAATGTTTTTGTCTCGTCGTTCCGGCCGGACACGGCATCACAGTATGGTAAGGGGCGTAACATTTCCATCACACGCTTGAGGTATTCAGCCAATCACAACGCACTGGATAGCTAGCCAATCAGAGCACACCTCGCTTTTCAGACCGATGAGCTTTGTAAAAATCGACGCGTTTCAGAAAGGCGGGGCATAGAGGAGAAAAAATAATGTACAGTATATGAAAAATAATGTGGTTTTTTAACCTTAAACCGCATAAACACATTTAATTACACCAAATACACAAAATCATGTTCTTTTTAGCAGCATCATATGACCCCTTTAAAGTATATAAAATTTTTGATCAAATAAATGCAGCTTTGATGACCATAAGTGACTTCTTGCAAAACCATAAAATAGTAATGTATCCATTGTATCTGATGTATACATTTAAAGTATATTAAAACATTATTTTAAATTGTAATAATATTTCACAATATTACATTTGTTTCTGTATTTTTGATCAAATAAATACAGGCTTGATGAGCATAAACGACTTTCATAATGCTGCATATTTATCAAAAAGGGTAATATCCAAAAAATGGTAATAAATTCCTTTCACGTCACCATTTTCCCAGCCTACACTTCACAGAATAGGCCTGTAGGTGGCACTTGGGCTTCGTTGCAGTAACTATGATAGTTTCATGAAATAGTAAACGGTGTATTAATATAAATAAATATAAGTGAACTGAACACTACTTTTGGTTCTGCACGGTGTGCAGTGCTTTGCAGTCGGTTAGCATCCATTTTCTCAGCGATGCAATTTATAAAATGAGACAAACCGCAGATCCAGATCATTCCACAAATGTAAGTTCATAATTTTCAACCGATTTATGAATAAGAATGGAAATTACTGCTCCACTTAACATTGTCCATTGAAATTTTAACTTGTGCCAGATCATGATTGGTTGGTTGGTGTATTATACTTGACAAACGGGCGCCTTTGATATTATTTTCATCTAAACCACTAAATGGCACAAAAACGTGGCGTAGCACTTTCCAAAACATCAGCTTTTCAAGATGCACGTGTTTATTTGTCTGATCCTTGACCTTGACTCCAGTTCACTTTTAGACACGCACTTGTGAACTTCCCTAAGCACTTACCCTCAGGGGAATCCCCTCCACCATTTTGAAGTGCGTTCCACTTCGTCAAGTGGACGAGGGAAGTTTACATGGACATACCCTCGATTTTGACAGAGGGAGCGAGTCTGCTTCATATGCACACTTCAGGTTTTGCTTAAGATAATTAAAGCAACAGTTTTTAAATAACGAAAGAATGTGTAATAGTATGGTATTTGGGGTAAAAAACGCCCCTGCTGTTGGGGCTAAAGGCGCGCAGTAATTAACATGATAATTAATAGATGGCTGACTTTTCCATTTCTTGACATGGCATGGTTAGATTCAGATGGTAAATATCATATATTATGTTGGGTGTCCATATTAGAGATAATCACCATGTTTAGAATGAAATCATCATATTTAAAAACATGATATTAATCATATCATATAATAAAATGTAATTTGTTGTTACTACTGTAAATATACATTCAATTATTAGTGGATCTCCTTCAATATTTTCAGAATCTTTACTTATTAAAATGATTTTGTGTCTGTATTTTAAAATATATATTTTTTATATTAACATATTTTAATGACAGTATATTTATTGAACTAAAATGAATTATTTTATTTTCAAAATAAGCAGACAATAGTACAAACTTTGCTAAAGGGATTGTTTTGAACGAGTATTAACTTTGACATTACTCAAAAAACATTATTTTAGCTGAAGTATTTGTATGAATACCGTGTGCCTTTTACCCCATGCTGGTGAGCCTTTTACCCC
>NW_015506222.1:190220-191687 GCF_001515645.1 Sinocyclocheilus grahami | reverse complement strand
ACAACGGGGCTAAAGGCCAAACGGGCAAACGGGCGCCTTTGATATTATTTTCATCTAAACCACTAAATGGCACAAAAACGTGGCGTAGCACTTTCCAGCTTTTCAACTTTTCAAGATGCACGTGTTTATTTGTCTGATCCTTGACCTTGACTCCAGTTCACTTTTAGACACGCACTTGTGAACTTCCCTAAGCACTTACCCTCAGGGGAATCCCCTCCACCATTTTGAAGTGCGTTCCACTTCGTCAAGTGGACGAGGGAAGTTTACATGGACATACCCTCGATTTTGACAGAGGGAGCGAGTCTGCTTCATATGCACACTTCAGGTTTTGCTTAAGATAATTAAAGCAACAGTTTTTAAATAACGAAAGAATGTGTAATAGTATGGTATTTGGGGTAAAAAACGCCCCTGCTGTTGGGGCTAAAGGCGCGCAGTAATTAACATGATAATTAATAGATGGCTGACTTTTCCATTTCTTGACATGGCATGGTTAGATTCAGATGGTAAATATCATATATTATGTTGGGTGTCCATATTAGAGATAATCACCATGTTTAGAATGAAATCATCATATTTAAAAACATGATATTAATCATATCATATAATAAAATGTAATTTGTTGTTACTACTGTAAATATACATTCAATTATTAGTGGATCTCCTTCAATATTTTCAGAATCTTTACTTATTAAAATGATTTTGTGTCTGTATTTTAAAATATATATTTTTTATATTAACATATTTTAATGACAGTATATTTATTGAACTAAAATGAATTATTTTATTTTCAAAATAAGCAGACAATAGTACAAACTTTGCTAAAGGGATTGTTTTGAACGAGTATTAACTTTGACATTACTCAAAAAACATTATTTTAGCTGAAGTATTTGTATGAATACCGTGTGCCTTTTACCCCATGCTGGTGAGCCTTTTACCCCCTGTGTGGGGTAAAAGGCCCCCCTTGCCACCTCATACATTTATACGATTTTTAAACAAAATAAAGAACTTGAATGATTTATTTTCACACTAAATCTGTTTCTCCTTTAGTGTTCGTTTCCTGTGTCTCGCTTCAGGGGCTGCATCAGGTCACTTCCTCAACCTCCACTCGCGGCATTATTTAGAACAGTGTTTCCCAACCGGTCTGTCGAGAGCAGTGGTGCCGTGTAAAAAATATTTTTTTTATATTTTTAAATTGCTAAAATGTTCAAAAAAGCAGCTATTATATAATATCCATTTCTAATGCCACCAATAATTAGAGATGCACAGAAATTCCGGCTGCCGAAAATTAGTTCACCGCTCAGGATTCACGTGTGTGTGTGTGTGTTATCCCACTCTATGCGTGTGTGAATTATCCATAGACTGTATGGTATTATCATTCTCTGTGTGTGCGTTATCCCGCTCTATGCACTAGCGGCCCATGTGACTGCTCCATTCATATACCGTTCATGCTCATCGGAACAGCAAAGT
>NW_015506222.1:166931-189433 GCF_001515645.1 Sinocyclocheilus grahami | reverse complement strand
CGGGGTTCGTCTTTATTTAAATTTATGTGTGTGTACTTCTAACATGTTTGGTTGGTAAAATAAATGTTGTAAATTCAAATCAGAGCGTCTTCCGTGTCTGGAATGGATGTATTCTTGAGTCTATAAGGTAACAATAATATAATAAGATAACCTTGTTTGAAATGGGTTTGGCTAAAATAAAATGTTGGTTTCGTCTATACTACTAGGTACTTATACTATATTGACTGGGTTAAATAGAATTGCATTTCTAAAAAGAGACTAAAATACAATTTTCATTGACTGAAACTAGACTAATGTCATCAGTTTTCGTTGACTAAAACTAGACTAAAATGCTCAGACTTTTAGTCGACTAAAACTTGCCTAGACTAAAAAGAGTATGAACGTGACTAAAACTAATAAAAACTAAAATGACAGTTTCACACAAAGACTAGACTAAAACTAAAATTAAAACAGGCCTCCAAAAACAACACTATTCTCCATTAAGGTTCAATACAACGTATATATTTTTTCTGCGATTATACATTTTAGGTGCAGTAAATAGCACATTTTTCTTAGGGTGGGCCTTTAGCCCCATTTTACCCTATTCTAAAATATTAAATATATGGATTTTTAATTAAATCGACACACTAACTTTGAAAAAAAAAATTTTGGTTTATTATTTTTTCCTTCCGTCGACCCATAGGCACTCACTGAAAGAACCATATACGGCTCGAGAGCCAATCCGCTGATTAGTGTGTGTGTGTCTGCCTGTATGGTAGAGCATTAATTTACAACAGTGATTAAACTGACTGGAATTACATGTGTATTTAATGGTTTTATGAACGCGTTCCAGACAATCAGAATCAAGTTTTCTGACAGACTATAATGTATAATAGAACATGTCAACACGGGAGAAAACTGAGCCCGTCAAGCTATTAAATGGCCATCAATTTGTCACTGGTACGGCACTCTAATTTCTTTTAGGTGGTAAACCTAAACCTTTTTTTGTTTTTAATACTTTAATAATGCATTTTTAATATTCAGGCTTTCCATATATCAATGTATATTTCCTCTGAGCTTTGCAGGCCAAAAGGCAAAAGGCAGCTCGTCTACAAACTCTTTGCACATAAGGCCCAAATGTATGGGGGATATCTGTATGGGAATCATGTCTCGTTGCAGACTCAAGAGCAGAATACATCTTTGTGCCACAGTTTTTCATTCTACTAAACCTAAAATTGAAGTCACCTCATTTGAGGGACAAAACAGATGGGCAAATATGAGAGCGCCTCTCCCCACAGGCTGAAGTCTGAAGAGAGAAAATCAGGAGTGAGACCTGTCATTAAAACTAATCTTCAAAATCCCCCTAATCCTTATCAGGCATCTGGTTTCCTTTTAATATATCAGAGATTCATTTTAAGATAATGTAGGGCTGGAGGAAAAGTAGACAGTGTCTTTTAGTTATAGATAATCATTTTAATATAATAACATTATGCAACATAATAGATATTGCAGTATCTTTTTTTCTCTCAGCCTAACCTGGAAACAAACAAAAGTTTTACAATATTGAAAACTTTAAATTAATTTAGTTGTTTTGAGAAATGAAGAAGAAGTATTTATGATTTCCAGGTCTCTGATGAAATGTAAGATGATCTGTGACATTGATGATATGAACTTATTTGTACAGAAGATCAGATGTTTTGATTCCACTGATGCACAAAAGATGCAATTTGGAACATTGTTAAATCATGCCAGAGAACATGATCATCAGGCTTTGTTTTATGCATCAAGAAAGACAAAGTAGACAAAGACATTCTAAAATTCACTTAAATTTAAATTAAACGTCACTGAAACTACTATAGTGCCTTTTTAAATAGTGTTTACAAAGTGTTTTACAGAAAGACAAAAAAAACATGAAAGAAGATGAAGAAATGTTTTAAGAAAAAATTACATAAAAATCTAAAATACAAAATAAACTAAATAAATCTGTGGCAGTTTGAGTGGTTTGACTTATGTGGTCTATGATGCACAGAGAGTTTATGGGACATTTATTTAATAATTCAAATGAGTAGATTTTAATTAACTGACTTCCTTATGCTATGTGATGCATTAATATTAAAAGCATATTTGATTATAGCCTCAGCTCACTTGGTTGCAAGACTGTGCATACAAAATACAAAAACAGTTCTACTTGCTAGAAACTGCTATAAGGTATTATTGAAAAAGCTGTCAGGATGCTGAAAAATGTAGTTGGGTTAGTAGTATCACTACATTTAGGTACAGTACACCCTGAAACCCTGGACATTTCTCTAGGGCATCATTGCAGAAAGATACATGGCTTAAGTCCATCTGTACAGACTGCTCAATTTGTCTGTCTGGAAGATGGCGACCGCGAACAATGATACCAAGTGCATATGGTAGAGAAATAATAGAAGGTCCCACTCTTGGTCTCCAGAGGAGCAGCTGCTTGTGTAAAACTCTGGGAGAATGCAATAAAATATCTCTCAGGTTAGCTGTGAGGTGGAGTTGAAATTGAAATTTATCAATAACAGCGGCCTGAATCTGAAATCAGGAGGGGATAAAACATCATGTCCAAATATTTCCAATATTGTTATTGACAAGAGTTGTAGAAATGCTCTACTATAATCATTGTCATTGATCTTGACACTTTAAGCAGATCGGGTAGTAATATGTTTAATGTTTTAAACTGTAAAACATTTTATAAGGTAGGGTATTTTCCCTTTCAAATGTGCTTGCGGTAGGTAAAACTTTGTATTATATTTCAGCAGAAATGCCATGCTCCCTCATGCAGATTTCACTTTGTGAAAGAAATGTCAAAAATGCAATATACGTTCACTCAGTTCAATTCTACTCACCTCTGCAAGTAACATTAGTGAGCCTGTAATGGTCGATTTTTAACCTTTCTTGCAAAAGTTCTTCCCCTCATATGGCAGGGTTTTATGTGATGTAGAGCAAAGCATGATGGAAATGAAGGTGGAGCAGGATTAAGAAATGTTACAAGGATTAGCATCCACCCAATGGGGTGTTGCACTTTTACAATCTTTACACAAGTATTTTCCATACAATGCTAGGTTAGGGATCAGAGCCTCTAAAAAAAATCGAAAAGAGAACCCTAAATGTGGTTCATAAGACTTATGTAATGTAATGTAATCCAAGTGTTTTGAAGCCATATGATATGCGAGAACCAAAAATGATTGTTAAATCATTCACTGATCATCTCGCCCTCCGCCAAGGCTTTTAAATCTCATTTGTGCTCAAAATTCAAATATGGCATATAACAAATTGGGCCAAGATTGAGGCATTGATGTCCCTTATTTCTCAAATGTGGATGTCTGATTCAAGAACTCCAATGGATGGAAAGGTTTTTTTAAAAAAGGAAATGATTTTGGATTATGACTTAGTTTTTCCTGTGAAAAAAAGAGGTTTCAAAGGATATGAGAGTAAGCAATGACATTTATTTATTTATTTATTTGGGGGGGGGGGGGGACTATTATTTTAATACACAAGAGATTATTTGCTAACTCATATTTTCACAAATTTTCAGATTTGTTTATTAATCTAAACACATTTTCAGAACTACTTGCTCTTTTGTGCCAAGACACTCTCACACATTTATCAGTCTTATGAAGTATTTCCTAATCTCCACAGCTTAATAAATCTCTGTCCCCTGTTTCCCGGACCAATCCAGAAGCTGCAGTGTAGATCTCTCAGACTCTGGGGCATAGTAAATGGATTGCACCCTTCCAAGCTTTTTGTCCGTTTAAGGGCAATTCACATTTCCATTTCAACCAGAACATGAACAATCATCCTTATTTATACCTCAGCGTTTTCCATTTGCGAGAAGCAGAGGCCGATTTCACAGAGTAGATGGTGGGCATTATTAACTCCCCAGCCAAATTTGACCTTGTTTGTTTTAGTATCTGTGCAAAATCAATTTCGGATCTCTCTATCATTGTCCCCCACAACTTGTCAGAGAAGATATGTGGCATCATTTCCACTGCAGATCATGTGTTCCAGGGACAATAAAAAAGACAATGATGTCCCCTCGTTGCTCATCCTTTCTTTATTGAGATTCCTTGTCCTCAAGACATTGCTTATTGGGCCAAGGAGAGAGGGGCAGCATTTCTTTTTAAGCCATTTATAAGTATAAAAACCCCTCAATGTCTAAAAAGCCTGCTGCAATTTCCAGCTGAGTGTCAGGGGAATGGTTTGCAAGCTCTTAAGACATCCATTCTTATCCCCTGCAATGAGCCATAGGGTGCGCTGCCCCCACAATTGTAAACAAACTGAAAAATTGTCCTTCAAGGTTAACAGATTAAACATCTTGGCAGGTCGGGCCAAAGGCAAGGTGAAACCCATCACAAATTACAGAAATGTATGTTTTGTGTCATTAAATGATGTTGCCCGCTCCAATTCTGGAGAAATGTTTGCTATGGTGTCATTAACGCTCTGTAGCTTTTGGTTACATCGCTTCTTCTTGGTCGAATGAACCTACAAACTCACTCAATCTGAGACTGAGTTTGAGACTTTTATTATGATGTCAGTTGTGAACATGTGTTATAAGATCTGTCTTTAACATATGATGATGTATAGCTTTGATAAACACTAGCCACGCCTATGAAAAGTATGTTCTCAGTATGGAGGTTTTTGTTCTCACAGAAGATATTTAGATGATGTATAGTTATGTCCCTCCATCCCTGCTATGAGCAGGCCTGTTACTAGTCTGGGCTGCTATATACTATATATTGCTCTAGGCCCTGTCCTTGTCCCCTACCATGTTCCCTTACAACTGGGAATTGGTTGGGAGTGAATGTGGGAATAACTGATATTGCATGATTTGTGGGTATGTGTGTGTGTGTGTGTGTGTGTGTGTGTGTGTGTACCTGGTATACATCAGGTATACCTGAACCACATATATGTTATTGGTACAAAATGTCCCCACCAAGATGGCAATATCCAAAATCCTTGTCCTTGTGGGGACTAATTTATTTATATATTATTATTATTATTATTATTTGACCCAATGAGGAAACAAGCGTATTGATCATACAGAATTAAATTATTGAAAATCTGAAATAACAGAAAGTTTTGTGTGAGGGGAAGGTTTAGGGGTAGGGTTAGAGTAAAAGGATTGAAAATTCAGTTTGTACAGTATAAAAACCATTACGTTGCCTATGTAATGTACCCATAAATCATGGAAACCCAATGTGTGTGTGTGTGTGTGTGTGTGTGTACATGTTTTTCTATCCCAGTGGGGACTTAAACCTGAATAAACACTCTGACTCATGGGGACTTGTGTCCTAAACCTCAGCTGAGGTCCTCATACTTAATGATTTTTTTTTTGAGGTTGTAAAAATGCACAAAGTTTTCTGTGAGGGCTAGGTTTAGGTGTAGGGTGATAGAATATACGGTTTGTAGAGTATAAAATTGTTACGCTTATGGAGAGTCCCCACAAGGATAGTAAACCAGTGTGTGTGTGTGTGTGTGTGTGTGTGTGTCATCAATGCACTGAATCCATTACACAATGTAACAAAAAAAAATGTCACTTACATTTTTTGTAGTTCTTCTGTAATTCTGTGGTGCTAATTATTTGTGTACTATTTATTTTCACGTAGCATCAATACTTTTGGTAAATATTTAGGTCAGGTACATTTTAGAACTTCTATCATTAATTATGAAACATTGGTTTAGTGCATATACTTTGTTTATTTATTTATTTATTATTTTATATATTTTGCTTTTGCAAGGATGGGAACATTCTATAATGTAACATTCTGTAATATTCTGTATTCTAATGCTTTCTGGAACATTCCAGAACATTGTAAGATTTTGGTAACTTTATCTTAAACACCTGTTGTTAGCTCAGTATTATGCATGTACCATGTAAATTTTATGCATGAGTAATAACAGATTAGCTTGTATAAATTCTCAACATATATATTTTTTTAGGTTTCATGAGAACTGTTTATGATACCCAAAAAGTAATGTGATTTTTGTATTCTACTGACTTTACTAACTTTACTTCATAAAGAAACATTAAAAATAAAAGCTAATCAAAAGTTTAGTAAAAATTAGTTTCACAATGTTATACTGGATCCTTCATCTATTCTACTAAAACAGTTGTGCCCCACCCCCTGCAGCTGTGGGCCCCTAGATCTGTCCCCATCTTTCACCCCATTAGCGACAGTCCTATGAGGGCAGTGTTCAGCCGCCGATGACAAATATAGCCTTTGCTCATGTGTGCAGATATTATTGTAAAAAAAGATCACATTCGATTTTTATGACAAATAGATAGAATATTTGTTGTTTACAGCCATTAAGTCTTTCTAGCATATTTCCAGCATATGCATGTTTTAATGGCTTTATGATTTGATTAACTCCATTCTTAATTATCATTTTCATGCACATGGATTATTTTTGAGTTTTTGACACCGGGTAGGGGGGACTTTTTCGGTGAAGCGTTGGCTTGAGACTGACAAATACTAGATGCTAGCTAGATGACATCCAGATAGCTATGTTTGCAATGGAAGATCACAACTAATCTAGGCAATAGGGAGGAAAGATTGTCTTCCTGAAAACTAATCAGTCAGAGCAGACTCTCATTTTGCATAGGGATTCACAAACCTCCTTGTGGATCACCGGGGATGTTTGCTTGGCTAAGTCATTAAGGCAGCAGCCTTTCAAAGCACAGCTGCGTTAATCTGAAGTTGAAAGAGGGAAAGGAATGCAATTGGTTTTGGGCAATAAGATAAATTGATGAAACCTTAGAAGAAAACAAAAAGAGTTTTTTTTTTTGGATAGTCATTAATAATAATAGCAATAGATTAAAAACACTTACAAAACTTTTTGAGTAAACTTTTCCTGCAAAGGCAAATTAGTAACAAAAGGGGAGTTTCTGAAGAACCTTCAAGTTTTCACTGTCCTGTGCAGTGTTCAAAATCGCCCCCTATCCCCTCATTCACTATTTCCCTACATTAGTCCACTAATATAGTTCACTTCAAGGAGTGAGTGAAAACGTGTGAGCGAATTAAGACCCAGAGTTATTTGCTATTCAATAATCATTAGAAAACTTAGCAAACTGGTAGCTCCAATACTAATGAAAAGATTTATCTTAAACGCTGTCATGGAAACTATCATGTATAAACCTTAATTAAACTATTTCATAATCAATTAAAAATAAATAATTGATGTAGGGAAATGATTCAGCTGCAGGAGCCATCTTCTGGCGAGATGTGGGAATTCATTCATCACGACCTTCACAATGCATTATGGGTTTTCTCTAGCCATTGAGTGTACATCAGTTGTACACTAGCTATTGTGATGCATCGTAGGATTGAATGAGTTCACTCAATAATGTCCACTATGGTTTCGGGCACCACTACAAATGGCTGTTCCCTCAAATAGTGCCCTATTTGGGGGGTATAGTAGGGCTGTGTATCTTGTAGTAAATCAGCTCAAACATGGAATGTGCGGGTTTGATGTGTGTGTCTCCATCATGTAGGTGGATCTGTTGTGAGACAGATCCTACACAGATTATATCTTCGATTTTAACTGTTGCAGAATCAATATTACAATTATTTGATCTGTCCGTCCACCGAGCAGACCGGAGGTCTTTGATGAGTTCGTTAGGAGTGAGCTGGAAGTTTTACTTCTGGTTCTTCTGAAGAAGGAAAAGTCCACAGCGACTAAAGTTACTTGAAGATAAAAACTGCCGGAAAATAAAAACTCAAGAGGAAAGTCTTGAGAGTCTTGGAAACGTGTTGTCTCAAACGAAGAGGGTTTCTGAGCAAAGATTATTTCAGGGTAATCACTTTTGAGGGTTCCTATTCTGGGTGGAAGGGCCAATACCAGGCATGAAATTTTGAGCGGGAGAAGTTTCCTTTGTTTCCCTTTATGGTCCATTTGCATGTTTTATGGCCGGTCTGGAATTTCTGCAGTTTTAACCCAAAATATAGTACAAATCGTATGATGCGTTTCACAATCACATACTGTACATCATTGTTTGAGGAATAAAGAGCAGATAATATTGATACCAAGAAAGAGACCTTTAGAATCGATTAAACCAAAGATACATCCATACACCTGAATATCAGTGTTTAGGGCTTTAACTAATACAAATAACGAGTGGTAACTCAGCTAATCTAATAGGGAAACGTACAAACAACACATGCAATATACCAGATATATTTGTAGAGTATAATAGAGTAAAACGTCTTTACGTGTGTGTGTTTGTGTGTGTGTGTGTGTGTGTGTTAGTTTGCTTGGTTAGCCAGGCCCATTGTGCCTGGCCCCGGGGGTCATTTACGTCTCTTTGGAATGTGTTTGAAACTCCAAAGGGAAAATGAGAGTGGTGAAACTGTTTAGCATCTCCTTGATAGTGGGGGGGGACCATTTGACATTTAGCACCCATATAAGTGTAATGTATGTGACCAGGACTGTAATTTACAGTATATGCAAATGTCAAAAACTAAAAGGTTCTCTTAAGCCATAAAACCCCAAAGATCATGCATGATTCTACGCAGACATTACAATCTGCAAGAATATGGCGATACGATACGTATCTTGATACAGGGGTTGCGGTACGATATGTTGCGATACTGTAAGCAAGACAATATATTGGGATATTTCTTACTTTAAGAATAGGAGAATAGGATATAATTTTAGGAAAACTGTCATTTAGAACACACCACCTTAGCATAAAAAAAATCAGTTTACACACACACACACACACACACACATATATACATATATACATATATATATATATTTTTTTTGAATTTTTTTATTATTATTATTATTTTCCGGAACACAGTGGAATCTGCATTTGCATTAATCTGTTCCTGTAACATTCAACGCTATTGAACCACTTTTTGTGCAGTACGAGTAAAGGAGGAACAATTAAGTGCTTGCAGGAGACAGATTTGACTGATCATGGGTCGAGAGGAGGGATGACCTACAAGACCATGGTGGAGGATCTGCTACTCAACGGATCCAGAGCTCATTGACAAATATCTTATATCGTAAGATGCGCTCGCAGCGCTCCCTTTACACAGAGTGCGCGTGGTCGCGAAATCGAAAGTGAACAGCGCGAGCACTCATTTAAAAGAGATTTAAATACTCCCCAGTGGCTCCCTGATACGCAAAAATTGTATGTTATAATATTAAAATGTTTGCGGGAGCGGGCAGGACTGGACTGGACAAACCTTGCAGGAGCAGAACGCACACGTCGTCACTGTTTAAGTTCAGAGGTAAGAAGACTGCTTTCTAGCGGTCGAGATATAAACTCAAAACAAAATAACGGTCATGAATCTTGTATACTTTTTTTTTTTAAATATCGATATTGCGTTTTTGAGAATCGATACAGTATCGCCAAACAAAATATTGCGATACTCACGTGTATCGATATTTTCTTACACCCCTAGGGTATAGGGGGCGACTTCAGACACAGGGCTGTAGTTTAGCTCAACACACCTGAAACAGCTAATCAAGTTCTTCAGGGCCTTTACTAAAAACTTTCAAGCTAGTGTGTTGGGGCAGATTGGCGCCAAACTCTAGCTATGTCCCAATTCAGATACTGCATCCTTCAAAGTCTGCATAGGAAGACTGCATAAAAATGTGTCTCCGCAGCACAACGAAGTCTGTCCCATTTCGGAGTCTCCTTCAAATACAGCCTCAAAATTCATCCTTTCCCGGGCCATGGACAACAGATGGATCCTTCATGGCCTAGACTATGCCAAAGCACATTGTTGACAAAATCATTTATTTATGTATTTATTTATTTGTTTATTTGTTTGTTTGTTTATTGCCAGCTTACACTTTTAAATGTAAGGGTTTCAATTTCAATTTACTTGAATATCTAACAATACAAATATAAAATAAAATTAAATAAATATAATAAAAGTTTTATTTAAAAATAACATGAAATATAAAATTAAATTAAATACTTAAAATGTTTACTTACAGTATATCTTATTAAGATACAATTTTAGAGATAGTTTATACTTTCTATTATGTACAAAAATGGCCTAAGCTGAACATATTTAGAAAGATTGTGAACCTGTTATGTTTTCAATCAGGGCACAGCTTCTGTAGGACTTTGGTCATTCTGAAGCAGAATGCACATTATAAAGTTTTTTTTTTTTGCCACCTTTATATTCCATGAGGAAGGGGGAAAAACACCATAAATAAATAGCATGCAGGTTTGGAACAACATGAAGGGAAATAAATAATGACAGAATTGTAATTTGTGGGTGAACTATTTCTTTCAGGGGATGAAATGACGATGCTTTAATTAATAGTGGCATCCCCCCCAAAAAAACTGCTGTAGAGATGATGCATAAAACTTGGCCAGGAATGTACTGTATAACTGCAAAGGGATTATCAATATGAAAGATGGATTATTATTTGATAATTGCAGCCAACCTGCCTGTTCAGCCAAAGTATTTGGCTCCAGAGGCCCAAGTCATTACTGTCTCAAGCAGAACCCAGAATAAAGCCATTATCTTGCTCTGCTGGAAAATGGATGTCCTACACCAAAGATACATTATCACTCATTTGGGCAGGAAGCAGATAATTTAAGACAAAGAATGCCTGTTATTACTGAAGCCATTGTCTGGTCACTTGTGCTATCATGGTGCCCCTGATTCCTGTGACTCCTTCATCACAAATACAAGGATCTGCTATATCTTCCACGTCAAAACATGAGTGAGCCCAAGTAGTGGATTATTTATTTAAATATATTGTCTGGGTTTCAGTATCCGTGTGAATTCTGCTTAATGGAATCCTCGGATGGAAATGGACTCTGACAGAAGGATGGGTCAGGTGAAATATTGATAATCACTTTTGTTTCTTTTTTTCTTCACCGAATGGCATGACACACAGCAATTCACATTTTCTATTACCGGCCTCCACCTGGCTCCATTATCGGCAGACAGCAGGTGATTGGATATGTTTCTGAGGTTGAGTAACTACTCTGTTTCTCTCTCATTCAGCCAGAGGAAAAGGGGTTCAAGGAGGCCATCTCAATGCCGAAGAGGGCCTGGAAATATCTCTGTTATATAGAGACGATGGTAAATAGCATATCCTTGTTTTCAGTACTCCTGAAAATCATGCACCAACAACAAAGTAGGATGGGTCATTCGATTCTATAATGCTTCCTGTGTTCTTTTTGTGTATTTGTTTGTCTCCACCCTCCTCTTTTGCCATTCCAGACAAATAAAAGATGGATTCATCAAGGATGGATTATGGTCCTGTGAGGCCTTTGGTACACTGCACAATTCTATGATTCCTGAGACAAAACAACACACACTTGTATTTCATTAAACTATAAACCTTTCATTAGGCTTGAGACATTTCTACTTTGAAGTAAATCTGAGAACATCACTAGAATGTCCTTTACACAAACAAGGCTTTATTGAAAATTTTGGCAATTAAAAATTCACTACCTCTAAAACGACCTGTCCCAAGACCATAAATCAATATTTCATATGAATAAAAAATATCAATTCAAGAAAAACAGAATATGTATATTAGAATATTAAAGAAACACTACACTTTGAAGAAAGGAAAATTGTACTTTATATTTTGGAAACTATTTTCACAGCTGTACTCATACCTTTAGTCATTTCTAACTTTAGTAATTTCTAAATTTAGGCTATATTTTCAATGTCACACAAATTGTAAAAAAATAAAATTTAAATTGTATACTTTTTCCCCCTTATTTTAAGATGGCATGTAGCAGTGCTAACGGCATACTGTTCTGTATTACATATATTTTATACATGCTTGATATGCACCATCAGTTTTCTGTTTGATGGAGATGAAATTCAGTTTGAAATCATCTTATACTTTCCATCCATTCATTTATTAAAGTGATTTGTCATTGCAGAGTAATTCCTTCAGACATGTATATTATTGTCTAGTGTCTAAAAAAAATTCTCAAATTAAATGCGAGACATAATGTCTGTCACGAATCCGGTCCATGAACTTTCCTTTTCATTGACTCTCGCACCACACAAACTGTTGCATAGCACCCCGGACTACATTTCCCATCATGCATTGCACTGATTGCACTCAGCACGAATTGCACACACCTGTTTACACTGATTGCACCCAGCTGTTTCATATCACTCCCTCACTATTTAACACTCACTCTGATCCCTTCCCGCTGCCGAGTATTGTTTCAGCGTTTATCACTCTCCTAGAGATAGCTACCTTACAGAGCCTTAGCCTTAGCCTTAGCCGTTTGCCTTAGCCCTAGTCATTTGCCTTAGCCTTAGCCCTAGTCATTAGCCTTAGCCTTCCCGGTTTCTGATCTTCGCCTGGTTCCCTGGATTCACCCCTTTTGTCTTGCCCCTTTTGATTCTGTCTGCCGATCGTCGACCTGTGCTAGCTCTAGGACTATTCTTGTGTTTTGCCCACCATATACCTGTTTGCCCTCATCTGACCCATGCCTGCTGTATGACCACGTCTCTGTCTTTTCATTCTAATAAAGCTCTGCGAATGGATCCGCAAGTCTCACGTCTCGTCAGCCCCGTAACAATGTCCAAATAACAAGAATTTGCATTGCAAATATAAGAAGGTGAATTTCAAGAATGAACACGTGCATAATCAATGGCAAAAGAGTGTTAAAAAAACACAGCTGCACTGCTGGTCTCAGGAGACAGAGGCAGATCCCATTTCTCATCTTTGGGTATTTCACATTGATATAATAGTCACTGGCACATCAAGCGCTTGTTCATCTTTCTCTTTCAATTTGCAGGAGCTTTTTTCTAAATGTCTAGGCACTGCAGGTCATTCGGCTGGAGGCCCCTAACAGTCTCAGGCCCCGGGGCATTGGTCCCATCGGACCACTGTGTAGTCATTTATCTTTCACCTAACTCAGGCACTGGATGTATAAGGATGATTTTGTGAGCTGCCCATGAGACACTAAAGTCAAAAATATTCCACAAACATTAATTTCACTTAAAGCATGCTCGGTGCCTGGAACATGCCTAATGAAAATCAATGAAACCACAATGCAAATGCTCTCTTGAAATGATACAGCATTGCAATCACCTTGAATTTTTTCGCTCAGCTACAGCAGTTGGCTTGGTTGATAAACCATTATTGCAGGTATCAGTGTGCATTAGCCAGTGTTGCTGCTCATGTTCTCTGCAAAGATGCACTCAATATTGTTCTTATTACTATAATGAGGCTGTGCAGTCTAAAGAATTGCCTAGAGTAGAAAGCACTTCCCTGGATGAGAAGAATTCGTCATGCATTTAATCACAAACTACAAAGAACATGTAATTTAGACTCAAAGACAACGCATGGTTTGATGAATGTTGGCCAATGCATAATGCAAACATGCATAATATATCAATTTGAAAGGATATATGATTGTTTTTTATTGCCTCGTTTGTATATTAAAGAATATAAAAAAATCCCTGTCGACATTAACAGTTACAATTTTTCTAATTTTCAATTTTGATAGAATGCAATTGGAAATTGATGCAGTGCTATAGTAAAAAATGTGTTGCATGGTTAATGTTACTGTGCATACTATCGTTCAAAAGAGTGAGTTTTTTGTTTCATTTATTTTTATTTGTTTTGTGAAAACAAATTAATACTTAAAAAAAAAATTAAGGACACAATAAATTAATCAACAGTGACAGAAAAGATGTTTACAATGATTAAAATAAATAAATAATATTCCTTAGAATTTTCTATTTATCAAAGGATCCTGAAAAACAAAATCATAGTAATAAGAAGAAATGTTCCTTGAGCACCCACTAAATCAGCATATTAGAATGATTTCTGAAGAATCATGTGACACTGAAGCCTGGAGTAATGATGCTGAAAATTCAGCTTTGATCAAAGGAATAAATTACATTTTAAATACAGTGTATTCAAATAGAGTTATTTTTCAATAAACAGTTATTTGTCATTTTTAATAATAATATTTCACAGTCAGGTGTCAGGTGAAGAAAGTGTATTCTGGTGTGCAATATGCATCACACAGTAATTTATCAAAACGGTGCACTGTGGACATGACGCTGAGAATGGATTGTAATTTATTATTATTAATTTATCTCTACATAGCCAATACCTAAAATATTCTCAAAATCAGCCACCTTTTTTTCAGTTATTCGAAAAGATATTAGGATCCAGGCTTCATGTCACCTAGAGTCATAATAAGCTAGATTTCAAATAGGGAGTAAGTGATAGGAGAGCAATTTTACATTTTGGCACATTGGATTGCACGGGGAAATGATAACCTGAATCCAAGACTCAAGGGAGTCGTGGCTCCCTGCAGATGTTTTCCAGAATCGTATCAGTCAGTGTCCTGTAAAAAAAAAATCTCACTCTCTACCTGTCTGCACAGCTTGCCATTGTCTTCCACTTGGCTTGCTAAGAGCTGGCAAATATGCAATTAAGGCCAACTGCATACTCCCAAGAATTTCAACCTCCTTTTATCTCCTCCATCAATGCAGCTGCATTTCCACATGGCTTGTCTCCTTGATTAGGAGTTGATGAAGTCTGGGAATTTCAATCCCCGCCCCTCTCTAAAAACAGTCCTGCCGTTTACATTCACACTTAATTTCCAAATGTTTGTGAATGCTAGAGGTATTGTGCAGGTCCCACGTTCAAAAAGATTTTGAAGTTGGTGTTGTTGATTTGTTCTTAGTTTATATAAAATAAAGTTTAAAGGGGTCATATGATGCGATTTCAAGTTTTCCTTTCTCTTTGGAGTGTTACAAGCTGTTCGTGAATAGATAAGATCCCTAAAGTTGCAAAGACTAAAGTCTCAAACCCAAAGAGATATTCTTTATAAAAGTTAAGACTGGTCCACGCCCTCCTAAAATGCCCCATTTAAACATGCCCCCACATGTCTACATCACAGTGTGGGAAGATTTGCATAACGCCGCCCAAATGTTCACGCAAAGAAAGAAGGCGTAACTTTATTGTTGCTGCCACCGCCGCCGCCTTGTTGTGAAGACGCTGTGTGTTTTGTAAATACTTAGTTTGGCCTTCCAAAGGAGGACATGACTAGAAATCAGTGGTTAAGTTGTATTTACAACACTGTTATTTTGTTACAACACAAATATTCAGATGTGTGCAGCGCATTTTCTGGAGGACTGTTTCCTGATCCTGGTAGAGCAGACTACAATGCCGGCTGTTCTGACTCACAGACTGTAAGTACGTTTTCATATTTAAAGAATTTGCCACTGATGATTCAAACGCAAGTTTTGAGCAGTGTAGAGTAGCGCTTGTTGTTTGTAATTTCTCCGATCACAAATGAAGACATGGTTTTATGTTTCCGCGGCGCAATGCAACGCAACGCGTAAAAAAACAGTATAAGTCATTATAATCTGTAATTTTGTCCCCACTGTATGCAACAAATGCCTCGTTTGTAATGGGTTTTAATGTTTTTGTCTCGTCGCTCCGGGACACGGCATCACAGTATGGTAAGGGCGTAACATTTCCGTCACACGCTTGAGGTATTCGGCCAATCACAACGCACTGGATAAAACTAAGTCCTGTGAAAATCAGCTGCTAAAGACTATAACAGATATTCTATCACTGTGCGTCTGCAACCTAGTTACTCACATGGGACCCATTTTATATTAAGTGTTGTTAAGGACTATGTACTATTACTATGCACTCCTTAAACCTAACCATAGCACCAAACCTGCCTCTAACCTTATCTGTATACCTCATTAGCAGCAAAAAAATTTTAGAATTCAACATGAACACAATAGGCACATTGTACCTAAAAATTCATTATTTTATTATTAAGTAGATAGCATTTAAAGACACCTAATATAAAGTGGGACGCTCGCATGCATGAATGTGAAAATGTAGGTTGCAGGTGCACAGTTATCATGGTCTTTAGTGTTCATCAACCACCTTTCCAATATGGCAGACAGCCATAACAGGCGCAAAAACTGGCCAAAATCTCAGTAATAATATAATAAAAGGTTTCTGCAACAGGGGAAGCCTATGACTCGTTTTTCTTACATAATTACTTGCTCCTCAGAGCACACACATGAAAAGCAATGACAAATGCTTTCATGTTATCTTGCATTCAGATGAGGATGCTTGATGTTTGGGAATGCAATCATGTGAGACAGTTCTGAAAGGTAATTATACCAAATAATTTTGATGACAGGCATTTCAGATCAACTAAAACAATATTTTAGATGTGTGCAACGAGATTGGTCTGCCGGTCAGTCCTGTTATCCAATCATATGATCTGTTTGTTTGGGGTTTTGCGCCGCCCTTGCGATTTTGAAATTATTCAGTAAATGTGTTTCCATCATAGTTTATGTGCATGTTTTCTTATTTAATAAAAAAATAATTATCTACCTCAATTGAGTGCATATATTTTACATAAAACTTTATTTTGATTACTTTGGAACTCCATGTCAACTAGCAGTCTTTAGAGTATTAGATGGTCCCTCAACAGATATTCCACTGACTGTAACTTTGCAAGTACATGTCTGCTTATTCTACTAATCCTAACTCTAACCTAACAGTCTAATAATACTCTAAGAGTTAGTTGAAATCTAGTTGAAAAGTTACTTATAATTACTAGAATGTCTGAGGTGGACTATCAAAATAAATTGTAATAAATTGGCATTTCCATGTAAATGTATTTATTTATTTTATTATTATTATTATTATTATTTTTTTTTTTACAATATCCCAAAAGTCGCTAAAATTATATGGAAGTAAACATTATTTGCATGTTTGTTTGTTTTTTTAATCCAACAAAAAATATCTAGTTACATGTTCAATAGCTGTTTTTTTTTGGATACAAAAATTAGCCATTAATCTTAAGATTTTAAGTGCATTTCCTTTTATTTAAATTTTTTTATTAAATTACAATAAGTGGGTGGCTATTGTAAAATGTATATATTGAATTCTTTCTAAAATCTATTTGCATCCTGATTTTTTTTTTTCTAAACAGAGTGCACAAAGCAATAGAACAGAATAGAGGGGTCTTGAGATGTGTTTAAATGTTTTTAAATATTTAAAGCCTCAAACCTAAACTTTAACACTCTTTTTGTGCAGCCTTGAAAAAACTGCTTGTTCTTTCAGGAAATGCAAATCTAGTTATCATTAATGAGATAAGTAAGTCTCAAACCACACTTTAAGTGCAGAACTTGGGCAAGATGAGCTCATTTATGAGGCCAGGTACCTTGTCACTTGCCTTAAGGCTTTGCTGTGTGTGCACTCAGGCTGATTTGGCATGTGTCAGGGCTCATTGTCTGCCGAGCCCGTAGCCCCTCTCACGCGCGCTCTGTCAGCATGCGGTGTGAATCTCTCAGTCTCATAGCACCCTACCTCTCTACACCGCACATACAGGCTACGTAGCCATGACTGGAGCCTTGCAGGTTTTTGTGGAATGAGAACATTTTAAAAGGATGGGATTCATTGCTACTTTGAGTGCTGTTAACAAGGTGTAGGCCTGTCGGCTCTCCCGGAATGCATGCAGCCAAGGCCTGGCAAGCTCTCGCTCTGGTTTGCAGTGATGGAGCGACTGTGTAGTTAGTGCTACTTCCGTCACACGCTTACGAGGCAATTTATCAGTGCAAGCAGTGATTTTAGGACCTTTTTTTTTAACAAATGCAAATGCAGGTTCAGTGGAAGGCCATGACTGACTGCTCAAGGTGTTTGGAGTAGTCTAATGCACCATTATTTCCTTTCATACGCAACTTCTATAACACATTCTGATTTTACATTAGCATACTTATTGACACTGAGATTAAGAAAGTTCTTAGTGGCACTGAGAAATCATAACTGCCTAGAGAAATCTCTGGAAAATGAGAACAGACATCATCACCATATGACAGGGCACTTGTGTGAAAAATACTTGCTGCTTTTCAATTGAACTTGTGATTTTCAAACAGTTTCAACCTGCATGAGGCTGCCTGGCTCATTGGGGTTGGAAATCTGGCACAGTTGTTCATGAAGAGGCAGGTCTGAATGTCAGGTATTGTTTTTGTATTAAAAAGACCCCAAAAAACTCCAAAGCGTTTTTGCAGTGCAGTGTTGTTGGAACCTCGTGATATGTGTGCACTCTTTGTAGCTGAGAGGTGGAAAGCAGAGAGCCAGCCCACTCAACAAAACGTAGTCAGCTAATGTTAAAAGAGTAGTTCACCCAACAAGAAAATTCTGTTATTTACCCATCCTCACATCTGTTGTTTCAAACCCATGTGCTATTGTATTGTATGTGGATCACAAAAGGTGAATTTTTAAAGGAACTGCAATGGCAGTTTTTCCAAAAAGGACTTGTAGCAACATAAAATAATAGTGTCTTCTGAGATCACAAGATTCATGTGAGAAACAGACAGAAATCATTCTCCTCTGCAGCAGCTCTCAAATCAAATATGGCAATGTTATATTGGATATGAAATTACTTACACAGGGAAGTCGTGGCCTAATGGTTAGAGAGTTGTACTCGTAACCCAAAGGTTGCGGCTTTGAGTCTTGTACCGGCAGGGATTGTAGGTGGGGGGGAGTGAATGTACAGCGCTCTCTTCCACCTTCAATACCACGACTGAGGTGCTCTTGAGCAAGGCACCGAACCCCCAACGGCTCCCTGGGTGCCGCAGCTGCCCACTGCTCCAGGTGTGTGTTCACGGTGTGTGTGTGTGTTCACTGCTGTGTGTGTGCACTTTGGACATGAGCACTTTGGACATGACCAAAGGACATGAGAGTTTTGGAAGGGAAGATTTTTAGTGAAAAAAAAACACTTACATTTCAGTCAAAACTGTCATATGGCTTGAAATATAGCACACAAACTACTTTTATGGTGCTTATCATATCTTTTGTATTTACTGACAGATGTGATCATTACGAACTGTAGTTGTATTGAAAAGTTGCCCATGGAGATGTAGAAGATCAGTGTCCCTTTAAAATAGCGGTGACACTTAGTATAGGGACCAATTCTTACTATTAACTATTTGCATATTAGCATGCCTATTATTAACATATTGGCTGTTTATTAGTACTTATAAAGAGCATATTGTGCATGACCATATTCTACATCCCTAATCCTACCCAATACCTAAACTTAACAACTACTATACGAACTATTAATAAGCAGCAAATTAGGAGTTTATTGAGGCAAAAGTTGTAGTTAATGGTTTGTTAATGGTGAGAATTGGACCTTAAAATAAAATGTGACCAAAATATCTTCTCCTGTGGTAAAATTACGTTTACTATTGTTTTAGCTAGGCTACTTGTAGCTTATTCCAAAAGCATTGATGAGAGTTTAGATATCAAGTGATTCATCATTATGCCTATCATGTAGGTGCGGTTATTTCTATATTTCAAGAAAAAGGGGTAGAAAAAAAAGACTATCCTATGGTATGATATTTTCATGTAGCTCATAATAACAATCCAGACAGTCTTATAGTGGAAGCATTAGAAACATTAAGCAAATATATATATACTGCACCTAAGGTTTTTTTTTTTTACAATAATGAGCCTGATTTGACATTTCGTCTGAGCAGGTGTGTCTAATTAGGTTCCTTTGAGTGAGAACCTTTCTCTTGAGTCACTGGATGTTTCTCATTAGGAAGCATGCATATCTCGGCTGCCACGTCATCAAGCGCCATCGAAGGCATCTCAGTTTGAAGGATTGGAAGGCAGCCTTAATTTCACATCCTTCATTTGGCATATTTTGGAGGATGCATCAAGTGTATTCTCATATCCTTGAAACACCCACAATCCTTTGCACACATTCCAATTAAGAAAAGGAACTGGCAGAAAATGAGTTGACATTAAACTTTCCCATTTCATTATGAAATGCAAGACAAAAAATGTTTTCAGAGATGAATGCATTATGTTTTCTTTTGTTGTATTGTAAATTAATTCTATACCGCCCATGATCACAGAGAGACCATAGATGGTTGTCATTCACTGTATTTCATCAGATAATAAGAGATAATAAGATTTTTTATATAATGTTAATAAGAGCTTTAATAACAGGCAGGTTGAAAGTTCTAAAAACAAGCAGGAATTAACATTTAGCTTCACTACAACCTTTCTATCAGTTACTGTAATTGGTTATTTTAGGTTATTTTAATTCCAAGTTAACTCCAATAATCAGTTTTAACTACATATACACATACATGCTCAACAAAACTTTTAAAGATTTACCATGTACCTTGTCATAGATATTAGTCATTAGACTGATTCAAAACAGATCTCTATTTTTTTCCCCCCATTGATTTATTAAAAAGAATGGCCATACTGAATGTTTGTTTTTGCAGGCAACCTGTGAGGAACTCTTTATTTTTATTTTTATTTTTTTATTGTCTTTACGATATAATATCTGTGAGCTCAGAACTCAGCTAAAACAATTTTATTTTGCTGCATTGCTGTATATTCAGTCGGCAAAGTGTATTTCAGTTCCATTCACATCTGCAGAAGAATGAAGGCATTAACAGAATGGAACTATTAACAGAATGGACATCATGAGTATGTTTCATAACTAGTATATATATATATATTTTTTTTATGGAACTAGATCTGAGTAAGACCCTATAGTAAACTGTATATTGGTTTGATATTTCAAAGAAGAGGAAGCACTCTACTAATTATCAAAGCTCCATATCATGTGGTATTCTGTATAGGAATACCACATAGAAAATATAACTTTTAGGCTATACTTTTAAGGTACAGTGTAATTATACATATTAAGTACTAAATAATATTAGACAAGTCAAGTCACCTTTATTTATATATCACTTTATACTGTATAATACAGATTGTTTCAAAGCAGCTTTACAGTGATAAACAGGAAAATAATGATTCAATGATGCAAACACATTTAAATTCTGCTCTAAAAAGACAATGGTAAACAGTTGTTATTCAGTTGAAATCAGTTAATTGTTAATTCAATTCAGTTCTGAGTAAAATTCCTGAATTACGGAATGAGTTAGACCATTTATAGACCTTATGCGCTAGAGAAACAAGTGCACAGTCACCTTTAGAATTTTGTCTTTGAACTTCCATTTTAGCTCTGTATTTTTCTGTGGCATCACTGCACATTGACACATTGACACATATCCTTGAAGATATAGGATATGTGTCCTTACATACAGTTGTTTATTTTATTCAAACGTGTGGGGAAAAAAGGGGGTTATTTTGGTGCCTCTGCCCTGACCCAACCATCATTCACCTCTTTATAGGTTCTCATTCATTCATTATTTTTCTTTCTTTCTTTCTTTCTTTCTTTCTTTCTTTCTTTCTTTCTTTCTTTCCCTTTCTGGCCTGAATGAATGCTGCATTTGGAGACATGCAATTCTCATATTAAAGTCTATTTCAAGTTCAGTACAGGATACAGTCTAGATAGATGAAGAAGCATGGCTAAAATGACATGGATGGAGCCTTTGAAACTGTTTTTTTTTTTTTATTCATTAGTGAGTTTTTCATCCGTTGAAGTGGATGTCCATTCAGAGTGACAGTAAATGCACACACAAAGAGAGCGAATGGAGACTCTGACTGGGTAAAAAAAGATCACGGAAGGTTGTCTTCTTCCTCATTTGTCAGGCAAAGTTCTTACAAGCCAGAACAAAAACCTAATTGCCATGATGAATTTATTTCACCATGCTCGAGCTCTTAACCAAGAGACAAGAGCTAGAAAGGGCAAATTTAAAAGTTAATGTAGCCATACTCAAAGTGTCAGTGTGCGTTCTGCTTTTAGGAATACCACATGGTGAAAGTGCTTTGCTAAATGTCATCTGACCTTTTATTGTGACACCATTCCTAATTGTATTTAAAATAATTACACCACATAATCACTTTCATTGAGCTGGTGAAAGCTATAATTAGAGTCTGTAGTTGACATGGTGAATAAAACAGTGGAATCCATACAAACCTGCTGGTTTGGGGATGGGTTCTTATCGATGGCCTTTAAAATTCCCTGAGTAAGGGAATCTCACTTACACTTGGCCTTGATAATAAAATGATCAATTTGATTATAGTTTAATTGGTCTTTAACACACACTATTTTCCAATTAAGTAGCCTATTTTAAATTAACAATTTACTTATATACGCAATAATATTTAGTGAAAAATAGAACATGCTTTTAGGAATACCACATAGAAAATAGAACTTTTAGGCTATACTTTTAAGGTACAGTGTAGTTATACATATTAAGTACTAAATAATATTAGACAAGTCAAGTCACCTTTATTTATATATCACTTTATACTGTATAATACAGATTGTTTCAAAGCAGCTTTACAGTGATAAACAGGAAAATAATGATTCAATGATGCAAACACATTTAAATTCTGCTCTAAAAAGACAATGGTAAACAGTTGTTATTCAGTTGAAATCAGTTAATTGTTAATTCAATTCAGTTCTGAGTAAAATTCATGAATTACGGAATGAGTTAGACCATTTATAGACCTTATGCACTAGAGAAACAAGTGCACAGTCACCTTTAGAATTTTGTCTTTGAACTTCCATTTTAGCTCTGTATTTTTCTGTGGCATCACTG
>NW_015506222.1:141886-162859 GCF_001515645.1 Sinocyclocheilus grahami | reverse complement strand
TTTCTTTCTTTCTTTCTTTCTTTCTTTCTTTCTTTCTTTCTTTCTTTCTTTCTTTCTTTCTTTCTTTCTTTCTTTCTTTCTTTCTTTCTTTCTTTCTTTCTTTCTTTCTTTCTTTCTTTCTTTCTTTCTTTCTTTCCCTTTCTGGCCTGAATGAATGCTGCATTTGGAGACATGCAATTCTCATATTAAAGTCTATTTCAAGTTCAGTACAGGATACAGTCTAGATAGATGAAGAAGCATGGCTAAAATGACATGGATGGAGCCTTTGAAACTGTTTTTTTTTTTATTCATTAGTGAGTTTTTCATCCGTTGAAGTGGATGTCCATTCAGAGTGACAGTAAATGCACACACAAAGAGAGCGAATGGAGACTCTGACTGGGTAAAAAAAGATCACGGAAGGTTGTCTTCTTCCTCATTTGTCAGGCAAAGTTCTTACAAGCCAGAACAAAAACCTAATTGCCATGATGAATTTATTTCACCATGCTCGAGCTCTTAACCAAGAGACAAGAGCTAGAAAGGGCAAATTTAAAAGTTAATGTAGCCATACTCAAAGTGTCAGTGTGCGTTCTGCTTTTAGGAATACCACATGGTGAAAGTGCTTTGCTAAATGTCATCTGACCTTTTATTGTGACACCATTCCTAATTGTATTTAAAATAATTACACCACATAATCACTTTCATTGAGCTGGTGAAAGCTATAATTAGAGTCTGTAGTTGACATAAACAGTGGAACAGTGGAATCCATACAAACCTGCTGGTTTGGGGATGGGTTCTTATCGATGGCCTTTAAAATTCCCTGAGTCTCACTTACTCACTTACACTTGGCCTTGATAATAAAATGATCAATTTGATTATAGTTTAATTGGTCTTTAACACACACTATTTTCCAATTAAGTAGCCTATTTTAAATTAACAATTTACTTATATACGCAATAATATTTAGTGAAAAATAGAACATGCTTTTAGGAATACCACATAGAAAATAGAACTTTTAGGCTATACTTTTAAGGTACAGTGTAGTTATACATATTAAGTACTAAATAATATTAGACAAGTCAAGTCACCTTTATTTATATATCACTTTATACTGTATAATACAGATTGTTTCAAAGCAGCTTTACAGTGATAAACAGGAAAATAATGATTCAATGATGCAAACACATTTAAATTCTGCTCTAAAAAGACAATGGTAAACAGTTGTTATTCAGTTGAAATCAGTTAATTGTTAATTCAATTCAGTTCTGAGTAAAATTCATGAATTATGGAATGAGTTAGACCATTTATAGACCTTATGCACTAGAGAAACAAGTGCACAGTCACCTTTAGAATTTTGTCTTTGAACTTCCATTTTAGCTCTGTATTTTTCTGTGGCATCACTGTCGAATAGTAATTAGCTGGTGAACGTCTCGGTTATGTATGTAACCCTCGTTCCCTGAAGGAGGAAACAGAGACGTTACGTACATACGTAACCGAGACGTTCCCTTTCAGTGAATCACTCTCGACGTTACGTCGGTGACCATGGATGCTGCCCCTTCCAGTGTCCTGTGCGAGCCTCCTGCACCCCCCTTTTTTCATGTAGGCTGGGGCTCGCAACAAGAGGACCAATAACTGTTGTCATAGCACTACCAACTCAGTGAGACTGGCTAACACTGGGAAAACATACCCCTTCCACTTGGAACCGGAACGTTGTGGAAGTCCCATCCTTCCCGAAGGAGGTTTCGGAAGCACTTCCACATATGGAAGTCTGCCAGGAAAACACAGGCTCTGAGCTATACTATGAAATTTACACATATGGGATCCACTTGGGTCACTATATATGGAACCCAGCCCTCTACCGGTTCTCACGGATTCATCGAATGAGGGCCTGGCGGCGAACATTCTGCCACATCCGGCTAATAATGGGATGGAGGAGCTTGGACAGGGTCTACAGTACAGACTCTCTGGAGTGGTTTTAGCAAGCCGACACTAAACCAGGGCCTCTCTTCTACCTGTTGGAGGTGAGAACACAGGAGGATATTGGCTATAGTATGCTATAGTATCTAGCAAACGTGTTGGGGGTCACCCAGCCTGCAGCTCTACAAATGTCTGTCAGCGAGGCGCCATGAGCCAGCGCCCAGGAGGATGCAACACTCCTAGTAGAGTGGGCTCGCAATCTGAGTGGGCAGAGCACACCCTGTGCCTGATAAGCCAGGGTGATGGCATCCCCTATTTAGTGGGCCATCCTCTGCTTAGAGACAGCATTCCCCTTCTGACGGCCTCCGTAGCAGACAAAGAGCTGATCTGAGGTCCTGAAGCTTTGTGTCCGGTCTATGTACCATCTCAAGGCTTGGGCGGGACAAATCAAAGCTAGGGCTAAGTCTGCCTCCTCCAGGGGCAGCGCTTGCAGGTTCACCAACTGAACCCTAAAGGGAGTAGTGGGAACTTTGGGCAGATAGTTGGGCCAGGGCCTCAGGATTACATGGGAGTCAGCCGGCCCAAACTCTAGACACGATTCGTCAAAACGAAAATGCGTGCAGGTCCCCTAACCTCTTGATGGAGGCCAGTGCAAGCAGGAGCTGAGTCTTCATTGATAGAAACTTCAGCTCAACTGACTCCAAAGGCTCGAATGGGCCCCGCTGTAGTGATTTGAGCGCTAGAGACAGGTCCCAAGAGGGTATAGAGAGGGGTCGGGGAGGATTTAACCTTCTCGCCACCCTAAGAAACCTGACGACCAGGTCATGCTTCCCTACCGACTTCCCTTCCACGGGGTCATGGTTAGCAGCAATTGCAGCAACATAGACTTTAAGGGTGGAGGGAGACAGGCTTTGCTCCAACCCCTGCTGCAAAAAGGAAAGCACGACTCTCATCGGGCATCTCAGTGGGTCTTCTCGGTGAGAAGAACACTACTCGACAAACAGGTTCCACTTCAAGGCGTAAGCGTGTCTCATAGACAGTGCTCTTACCGAAGTAATGGTGTCCGCTACCTCTTGGGGTAGGTCCCCTAGAACCTTCGCGTCCCATCCAGGAACCAGACATTAAGTTTCCAGAGGACTGGATGCAGGTGCCACAGGGTGCCCCTTCTGTGAGTCAGTAGATCCTTCCTCAGAGGAATCTGCAAGGGAGGGGCTGTCATGAGGAGCACTGGTTCCGGGAACCAGGTCCGAGTGGGTCAGTAAGGCTCCACAAGCAGGACCAGCTCCTTGTCCTCCCTGATCTTGCACAGCGTCTGTGCGAGAAGGCTTACTGGGGGAAACGCATATTTGCGCAGGCCCCTGGCCAGCTGTGTACCAGTGCATCCGTGCCGAGTGTTCCCTCGGTCAGAGAGTAGAACAGCTGGCAGTGAGAGGTTTCTGGAGAGGCAAACAGGTCTCCCTGAGTGGCTCCGAAACATCTCCAAATCAGCTGGACCATCTGGGGATGGAGTCTCCATTCTCCAGGGATCGCCGCTCATGACAGCTTGTCGGCTGCACGGTTGTGCAGACCAGGAATGTGAATGGCACAAAGTGACCACAGATGTTTCTGACTCCAGAGGAGGAGGTGGCGGGTGAGTTGCGAGTTGCGACATGCATCGGGAGCATAGACCACCTTATCAGTTGATGTACGCAACGGTCACAGTACTGTCCGTGTGGAACCAGCATGTGCTTGCCTCGTAAGCGCTCTCTGAGACAGTTCAAGGCAAGGCATACTGCTAACAACACTAGGCAGTTGATGTTCCAGTGCAGTTGGGGGCCCGTCCAAACCCCCAATACTGCATGCCCGTCGTACATGGCCCCCCAGCCCCACGGTAGAGGCATTCTGTGTAAAACACAGCATGCTTGGAGACCTGTTCCAGGGGCACTCCTGTCCAGAGAAATGCAAGGTCTGCAGTGACCAGGCAGAGGGTGCCTGAGTAGTACATTTGATAGCACCCTCGAACCACCCACTGCTGTTCAGTGGCGAGAGAGGAGGGTGAGTGTGATCCGTGCCTGACCCGTCAACAACTCCTCGTCCCCTCTGGGGACCCAGAGATAGAAGAAACTGCTCGTTTGTCGAGATCTTGGGTACCACTGACTGTGAAATCAGTGGCGGGAAAAAATGAAACAAAAGATTCTCTGCTCGGCCCTCCTCTGGGGGAGGGAGTGGTGCGTTCACCATTTCCCGAAGAGCAGCTCTATCCACCTCTGGGTCGCCCGTCTCAGGTCCTCTTGCTCTTCCGCTTGCAGCCAGGTTTGGCAGGGGCCTGGACGGGTGGGGTGGCTGCCCTGCGACCGGCTCCATGGCACTGCTTAGCTGAAGGCTGCTGCATCTGCTGCGTAGGAGCGGGGGCGGAGGCAGGGGCCTGCCCTCAGCGGCTAGCAGACTGAGACATTGCCGCCGGCAGCCAGGTAGAGGCAGCAGCTGCACGGCCTCGGTCTGCTTCTGTGCGGTAGAGAACTGCTGGGCGAATTTTTCCACTGCGTCGCCGAACAGGGCAGATCTGGGAAATGGGGGCGTTCAAGAATCAGATCTTGTTGGTCTCCATCATGTAAGCCAGACACAGCCAGAGATGGCGCTCCTGTACCACCATAGTGGATATCGCACAACCCAGTGACCTTCGTCGCATGTAGCGCGAGGTCAGTAGCGATGCGGAGTTCTTTGCATGTAAGGCAGAGGCAGCTTCTCCGCAGGCCGCATAAGCACTCCCGGTCAGGGAGCCCCCGCTGTGTTACATATTACTACTAGTTGCTTATTAGCATGCATATTACTAGCATACTGGGTGTTTATTAGTACTCTTAAAGCACATATTAATTCCTTATTCTGCATGACCATATTTTAGATCCCTTAATCCTACCCCATACCTAAACTTAAAGGGATAGTTCACTCAAAAATGAAAATTCTGTCATTAATTACTTACCCTTATGTCACAACATAATTTTCTCCTTTTTATTTTTACTTTTTCATTTTTTCATTAGGAGTTTGTTCAGGGAAAACTTTTAGTTAATAGTGAATATGTTTCCCCTATTCCAAAGTGTTACCATAAGATCTTACCTCCATGCTGTTGAAATACAATCCGGTAGACAGAAGACAACGAGTGCAGCGCTGAAAAGGTGCGGAACCACATAAGGTCTGTAAAGCAAGTCTGGAGAAAACAGTGATGTCATCATCCAGCTCAGTTCAGTTCTCATCCAATAGTGTCAGTACAGTTAATCCAATTATATTGCTGAATCTTAAGTGACCCAAAAGGCGACAGTGGCAAAAAAACCAAACTTTATTGGCTTTATTGATTCTCCTCTGTCCAGACAAACCATAATTGTGTGGTTTAATTCCAGGCTGCATCACAAGTCAGATTGTGTATTGATGTCTTTAATATTTCATCCAGTTCCTTCTCCTTGAAGATTGGGATACATATTACACGAGCATTTCATGGGAGGAGAGCTGAAGCAGGGAACTTGTCAGGTTATTGTGGTCTTTACTTATCTATTATTATAGTACATTTAACGAATGTAATAAGAACACTGTTACCAGTGTTTATTCTCTTAGGTACAAATATACAGTGCACATGAGACAGTGTGAATGTGTAAATAAATAATATCATGTGCAATATAATTTCCAAGTCAGTTATACAGTTTTGATAATTTGACATCAGAATGACACAACCAGATTCAAGATCAGAATCAAGTATTTCAGTGAGTCATGGTATAAAGTACAATATGCATTAAACAATTTACAATATACACCATCCATTTTCCAGACCTCTTGTCACCAGACCGCGGCGATGCTGAACCTATCCCACTGTCTTGGGCCAAAGGCAGGGAAAACACCCTGTCCATCACAGAAAAATGCAATACAGAACATGCAGATTATAGACAGTTGTTAAATGTTATAACAAGGTTAACATGGGTAATACAGAGCACCAGAGGATTGAATGTTTACTGAGTAATTTGACACTGATTCACTTTTTCAGTTTAGGATTCAAATGAACTGTGTGCGAAAACCATTTCAGGACCAGAAGAAGCATGTGCAAAAGGGGAAAAAAAAATCCTTGCCATATTACCTAAATTATTCAGAATGCTCACATAATTCCAAAGAATCACAATGTGGATTTGCTGAAACTGAAGGACTCTGGAGTGTAAATGTTTTGAAAATATATTCTCATATATTGCTCATATTTTTGAAAAACCTCTAAGTATTAAACTTTGGTGAGTAACTCGTCCTTGGGGAAAATGGGGAAAATCCCATAGGCACACACTGAGAAGTGGACTTCACAGAGTATTCTACCATCTTGAGTAAGATTCCAATTTGAATGTTCAGGTCGAAGGGAACTACAAACCGCATGGGGAATAGGGAGCATAGATCATCACTTGACAGGAAGTGGAGAGGAAATTTACCCACCAGTCATTGAGAATCACTCCAGCACTTAAATAAGTTTAAATAAAATAAAGGCAGTGAAGAGGAGTTGAGACTTTGTTGTTATTATTGAGTTTATTTAGTCCCAGCTGTGTTTTGTACATGGTTGTCCATGACCACCGATACAAAGTGAGTGAGATGTAACAGTTACTGTACGATGCAACTATCACAATAATGGTTAAATAAGATAAAAGACACATCTTATATAACCAAATGATGTGTGTTTTCATACTAAACATTGCAACAGACAATTATCACTCAGTTTAGTGGGTAACATTTTATTTTGATAGTCCACTTTAGACACTCTACTATCCATAAATAACTTGCAACTCCATATCAACTAGCAGTCATTAGAGACAGTTTTCTTTCAAGATACTAAGAAAATGTAGCTAACTGTACTGAAGCTATAATGGGGCAATACCTTACAAACAAAAAAAAGGGCACATCTTATATAACCAAATGATGTGTGTTTTCATACTAAACATTGCAACAGACAATTATCACTCAGTTTAGTGGGTAACATTTTATTTTGATAGTCCACTTTAGACACTCTACTATCCATAAATAACTTGCAACTCCATATCAACTAGCAGTCATTAGAGACAGTTTTCTTTCAAGATACTAAGAAAATGTAGCTAACTGTACTGAAGCTATAATGTTCCCTTTTTTTTGTTTGTAAGGGGGCAATCATTATTTCATCATCAGATTATATTTTATATCTAACTTTTCAGCAATAATAAGTAATGAATAAATAAATAAAGGGACAATGTCTTTTTGTAGGCCAAAACCTGTAAAGTTAGCATTTTAGCACCATCGTCCTGAAGTCAATGAGTTTTTTTTAATGGATTTTTGTTTAAGTGCCTGAAATAAGGTCTGTGATTAACATAAGCATAATATATTTTTTATGTTTTATTCTAAGATGTAAAATACATGGGTGATACCTCCTTGTGATTTTTTTTTTTACTTTTACTTGTTTTGAAAAAGGCTGCTGCTAACAAGTGGTTAAATGGAACTACAGTTGGTGGACTATTATGCCCTTTTTACAAGTCTCAGGTGTCCCCAGAATTTGTCTGTGAAGTTTCAGCTCAAAATACACCACAGAACATTTATCGTTCCATGTTGATAATACCCCTTTTTGGGTGGAAGCAAAAATATGCTGCTTTCATGGGTGTCTCTTTAAATGTGTAGTGCTAGAGCAAGATATAACAATACTGAAGGTTTTTCCTGTATCACCCACTCAAATTTCATCTGCAAACACCCCGCTAGAAGGATTGTAAACTTACTCACCAAAAGTACAATTCCGCATTGGCTCACTCACCTCCTGAGGGTGTGACATCCTCAAGATTTAAAAGACTACTGTGTAAGAACACAGCAAAGTTTTCTTCAGAGAGACACCTTTTTTAACCTCTGATTCTTCAAGATTCTTCTTCTTGAGGAATTAGAAGCTAGTGAAGATAAGGACCCAAGTTTGCACCAAACTACAGCAGCAAACTATGCTGGTCCTTTGCCAGCACCTGACCAGCATAAACCAGCAAAAGGACCAGCATAAACCAGCAAAGGACCAGCTTAAACCAGCAAAGGACCAGCTTAAACCAGCAAAGGACCAGTTTAAACCAGCAAAGGACCAGCATAAACCAGCAAAGGACCAGCATAAACCAGCAAAGGACCAGCTTAAACCAGCATCCCAGTGTCAAAACATACCTAACCAGCATATGCTGTTTTTTTCAAAAGGGTACTTTTCCATGTAGATTGTAGTGTAACTAGCTACTTTCTCTAAAAACTAAGAGCATTAACATTAGCTTAGTTTAGCTAATGTTTCTAGTAGTTTGTAGCTTAGCTAGCTATATCTTATTTGCTTTTCCAACACAGGCATACTGTTCTGTAGTTTTGTACTGTGTTCGTTTACCATTGGTTGGCCAGGAATGAAGAATATGATTTGATATGAAAAATGGGTTATGAGAAATGTGTCCATCCACTGTAAAATTATTTGTCGTCAGGCGTTTTAAGGTGGTTCCAATAAAAATGCCCCTCAGGGGCCCAAAGCTTGTTGCAATATTCTGTATCATATGCAGGCCTGAAGGACAGATTCTTGGAATGCCACTGCACTGTCCAAAGAACTGAACAATGTTTTCGATTTAAAAACAGAGCATTCAAGCGTGAAACAGGGGGTAATGAGTGTGCCGAGTATATCAGTGAAGAGGCCTGTGTGCTGCAAAAGTGGCTGATGCAGTTATTAACCTGACGACAAAGGCAAATATTAACATCACTTAAGCCGGAAATTAGAAATACATTTCCATAACTTCAGCTTGCGGTGAACATTGAAAAAGAGTGACACTAAAATGTGTTTCTCCCAGAGGCGGAAATAACAAAGTACACGCTACCCATCTGAGAGAAGGTGTACCGCGCATCACAGCTCAACCTCACCGTGGGGCTCAGTGTCAAAACCATCTTTAGGTGTCTTCCATTTCAAAGCCCAGCGTTCCTGAGGTTAATGCATTTTCTAAACCTATGCGATTTTTGTTTTCACCCTCTCGTCACAATGCATTCGTGGGCCAAATAATGGTGTATAACCAAAATAAGACCGCAAATAAAGAAGTGCACATTCAGTTCACAGGGTGTTAACTCGCATAGGTGAACCATAAATTATGTGGTTGCAACTCAATATTTAAAGCCGCCAGAAGTGTACACCGTTGTTCAACCAGACATAATGGAGAATGAGTGGTCTGAGCAACTTGTTATTATTGTTGGTAACAAACAGATCATTTTCATGCGCTGAGGTCACAGGGAGGGATGTGATTAAATTTAAAATTAGTGGTTGAGTGACTCTAGTGACATGCTGATCTTCGTTTTGAAGTTTCTGTCAAGCTTCTATTCTTTGAATGTCATGTTTGAAAGATGCAGGGAATATTATAAAAATAATTATTCAAATCATGGAAGTTGCGTATGTTTTGTGTTATTTGTGATATTGTATTAAGACATGTATAATTTCTGAATGTAAATGCTTTTTTTCTACTTTACTAATTTATTTGTGTTTTAATGTGCCATACTGATGCAAATAATGAAAGAATGGCGCTTTAGCTATTTTACTATTCTTTCAAACCCCCCAGTGACATGAATAAATTAATACTTCCAACGCCACAAACAACAGTGATGACTGGTGACAGAATGTAGGGTGTGTCTGTCACATTCTGGCTGCATCCGAAACCACATCCCTACTGTATAGTAGGCAAAAAACAGTTTGGGTCCAATTTCACAGTACTCATACAAGAGTAGGCAAAAAGTACCCGGATGATCTACTACTTCTGGTGTGATTCTTAAATATGCATCCGATGGACATTTTTCTGTCCCATGAGGCCACGGGAGAGGATTTATTAATGGCAGTCACCCGTCTCGAGTGCAGGCAAGACAGACAGGGATTTTCTGAAGTGATTTCACTGTTCTATATGATTTGTCTGCAAGCACATATGTGGATATAATAAAATGATGCATGGAACAGTAGGATCTCTCAGTGAGTTTTATTCATATGTTGTTAGTTTTTGTTGATTATATTTACATTTACATTTATGCATTTGGCAGATGCTTTTATCACTTACAACTTACGTTGCATCCATACATTTGACATTTTATCAGTTGTTTATTATATATCAAAACAGTTTCATCTGCATAATGTTCCTTATTAGGAATAATTAGGATCCACTTTATATTAAGTGTCTTTGACTACTGTGTACTAATATTTAAATGAATAATTTAATACAATGCACTTATTGTAAACATACTTGTTTTTTAATTGTATTCGTGTTTAAAAATACCTGCATGTAATTATATGTGTCACGGTTAAGTTCAGTTCCTGTCATGTCTGTTATGAGCTCTCATTAGTTACCATGGTTTCTGATTAGTTAATCAGTTGTCCAGCTGTTCCTGTTTAGTTCACTCATTTACCATGTGTGTACTTATAGTCCTGATTCTGTTCTATCCTTTGTCGGTTTGCTTATGTTATGTGTTGTACCAAATCAGTATTCTCAGTAAAGTCTGTTTGGAAGTATGCTTCTTTGTTTGCTGTCCTTATTCCTCGACAACCCGTGACAATATGAAATTAATTTTTTTAAGTGCATCTATAATTACACTGCTGACCCTAACTGTACCATGCAACCTGTTCATAATCTTACCCCATTACACCTCAAAAACAGCAATACTACATGAACACAATAAGTACATTATATCAAAGTATTTTTATTATTATCATTTTACTTTATTTTGTGTCATCCATTATCATATTTTCTAAAGATATATCCAGATGTGCAGTCTACCAATAACATTAGAGTAACAGCACTAGGAATACCCACAAGCGAATTTACAGTACAGAAACTTGCAACAAATTCGCTGGTGGTGTGAATGCAGTTTAAGGCTACGACTGTCCACCTTGACACCACTGAAAATACAATGTATTATATCTTGAAGTGTATTGACTGTAGCTTTGGAAACTCTAATACTGATGTCATAAGGTCTGGACAGTGAGGAAATTGTGGGTGTATATGATAACAAAACCCAGACACCCTTCGAATCTGCTGTGAAATGCAAATGTTATGCTCAGAATTTAGTGTGATATGTGATATCTGTCTAATATGTGAAATGGCTTGGTAAATGTTTTATTTACACAGAATTGCAACATAAAACAAATTCTGTGTAATTTGAATGACACGTGCATAAATGTGCATTCCTATAAAAGCCACTGTCTTTATCCAGCAACATGAGACACAACAGGCTAACACTTTATTTTAAGAACCAAGTCTCATTAGCATGCATATTAGTAGCGTATTGGCTGTTTATCAGTCCATATGAAGCATATATTAATGGCTTATTCTGCTTGACCAAATTTGGGATCCATAACCCTACCCCATGCCTAAACTTCACAACTACCTTACTAACTATTAATTAGGAGTTTATTGAGGCAAAAGACGCAGTTAGTAGTTAGTGACAATTGGACCTTAAAATAAAGTGTGGTGCTAAATGCAAATAATAAAATACAAATAGAAGTAATTTTAGTCACATGTAGCATCTGCGTAGGATCATGCATGATAGTTGGACTGTTTATGGCTTAAAAGACCCCTTTTAGCCTTTTGACATTTGCATATAAATTACAGTTCTGGTCAGGAACTTTACGTTCGTATAGGGGTGTAAATTGCCAAATGGTTCTTCGCCGTCAAGTAAGATGAGAACCAGCCCCACGAGCATCCTGCAATCTGATTTCAAACACATTCCACAAAAAGCTGTAGATGGCCAAACGAACACACACACACACACACCCAAACTAACACACACACACACATAAAGACATTTCTTTATTTTAGACTATAATTAATCAGTTATAATTGTATCTGGTATATGCATGTGGTGTGTACATTCCCTTGTTAGATTAGATGAGTTACCACTCGTTATTTGTATTAGTTAAAGCCATAAAACACTTATATTCAGGTGTATGTATGTATCTTTGGTTTAATCTATTCCAGATTATTGTTTCTTGGTATCAATGTTACCTGTTCTTCATTTCTCGGACAATGACGTATAGTATGTGATTGTGAAACGCATCATATGACTGGTACGATATTTTGGGTTAAAACTACGGGTATTCCAGACTGGCCATAAAGCATGCAAATGAGCCATAAAACAAGAGACAAAGAAGATTCTCCCGCTCAAAATCCATGGCTCTCATTGGCAAGCACACCCAGAATAGAAATTCTCAAAAGCGATCAGCCCAAAATAACTTTGCTCAGAAAACTTCTTCTTCGTTTGAGACAACACCTTTCAGGACTCTCAAGACCTTCCTTTTGAGTTTTATTTTCCGGCAGTTTTTACTTTCAAGTAACGTTAGTCGCTGTGGACTTTTTCTTCAGAAGAACCAGAAGTAAAAACTTCCAGCTGACTCCTCACGAACTCATCAAAAGAGCTCCGTTATCTACCGCATCCGGACTCTTTTTTAGCAATCGAAACCAATGCAAGTAACCGCTTAAAATTATTTAGATGCGTGTTTAAGTTTCAGTCCCTTTTTAAGGTGATTTTTGGATTCTTTGATGATTTTCCATGGTTGTGGTTAAGTGATGTGAAATACTGCCATTCTTTTCTATTCTCTATCTTTTCCTTACTTTGTTTCATTCTGTGTATATATGTTTTAGTTAGTTATATGTTAGATATAGTTTCATTTTATTAAATCCCTTATATTCACAACGAATTGTCTCTGTTTACTGTTCACAGTTCCAAGTCAATGAATGTTTGAACCTTTGCTACATTTGGCTAAGAATTACTGCTAGCACTGTACAAAGAAGGACAGTTTATTGTTCCGTGGCCAGAAAATAAATATTCCTTGAATTGATAAATGATTATATTGTCTGCTCGGTGGACGGACAGATCAAATAATTGTAATATTGATTCTGCTACAGTTAATTCGAAGATATAATCTAAATATTTATTATGAATCATAACCAGTTATAATTCGTCATAAATATTCCCCTTTTTAGAGCTAATAAATAATAATAAACGTTACACACAGTAGTAAAAAAAAAAGATGTATCAGCTTACAAAAGACAGTTTACCCCAGCGGCCTATGCATAGGTTTCAAACAAAGACAGCACGAATGTGCCAAAAATAGCTGCAACTACAGAGTATGGAGCAAACCAACAAATCAGCATGGACCAAAATCTCAAAGGAAGCGTCCAAAGTCATACTGAATCCATTATAGTTTCAGTTCTGTGACAGCTAAGTGTTATCCATAATTAAATATGGTCCACATAGAAAATGGCATGAGCAGGCTGAGAGAGTCAGTGCGTATTACAGATGTCACCCTGAAAAGAAATCAGTTACATTGAAAGCGGTAAAAAAAAAAAAAGCCTATTGTCGACAGTCGCTTTTTACTTCACCTCCAATGTTGTCAGATTATTGACAGCAGACATATCGTGTCCTCAGTGCTACAGATTTCTGAAGCTCTGAAAGGAAAGGAAGTTTGCATTGATTAGAAGTGACAGTAACGCCACCCCAGGCTAGGCCACCAGAGACTGCTTGACCTGAAAACAGAACACAGCTGAGTTCTCTCTGAATCTGTGACTGTCCTTGCTTTCGCATCTTGATAATGGATCGGAATGATATGAAGACCTTTGGAGGGAAAAAAGAAAGAAAGCATGTTTCAATAGGAGAAATAAACAGTCATTCTGATTTGTGCCTCGGGGAGATCTTCAAACCTTTTAAAAATGCTTCTCTTAATCTCTTTGTAGTGATCTTCAATAAATAATTAAACGGATAACTCCACACAGAGCACAACAGTAGGGTTCCGGAGCTAAAAATCACATTCATTTTTTTCCATAGAGAAATTTATTTTTGACGATAACCTCTAAAGAAGGTGCTTTGAGAGTACATTTGGATATACACTTATATCCGTCTGATGAGTTAGCTTCATTTTAACAGCCAAATCCCAGGTAAGCAACTACACTAATCCTATTAGAGATTCGCCAATCAGAGAAGACGTTCTTACCATGAAATGGCAAATACCTTATTTGAGCAAATCTCCCTAGTCCCTTTGCTCTCAATCAACTTATATATTTAAACATATGTAAATATTTAGCAACTTACATGTTTTTGTTATACTGTAAAAGAGTACACAGTCTTGCTCAACTGTCATTTTTTGGATTCTATTTGGAATATATTTTTGCTTGGAATTAAAGATTGTAATGTTGTGATTCATCTGGGAGCTGGTAGGTTTGGCACTTTATTATTATTATTTTCTGAAATGCTAATGAGAGTACTGTATTAACAGTATAATATATTTCCAGACCTAAGGCCACTGAAAAAGTGTGTGGTCACTGTTGAGTGGTGGTTGGAAAATAGTGGAAATTGTCGACATTTTAAAGAATTAAACTAAACATTACTTAAAACATATTGTATATGTTTTTTTCTTGATTTAGGTTGTGCATTCAATTTTTTTTATTCATTTCAGTTATCTAAAACTTTATTATAAAGAAAAGGAAGACAGAAGACAAGGAGCGCAGTGCTGACAAGGAGTGGCTACATAAGGTCTATAGCTGTAAATACATAATCCACATACATAATTTTTTCATATGGCCCATGATGCTTTGTGCGAATCATAGCTGTAAATACATAATCCACATACATCATTTTTTCATATGGCCCATGATGCTTTGTGCAAATCATGGAAGTAAATTTTGTTCAACTGTAAACAATCAGCAAAAGGTTCGCTCTATGAACGCAATAATAAGCATTTTTGAAAACTGTGTACAATGAGGTGACATTATTCTCATCACCCTTCAACCATCAAACATGTTTACTATATTTTTACTACATTAAATGTAGTACATTTTACTACATTTACTAAATTTTTACTGTACTTTCAACAGACCATGAATAACCCCAAAAGCTTGATTATTTAAATATCAATATTACAGACGTTAAATATTACTGTAGCAATTCCATTATATAATACTATATTATGTAATTATATATTAATACTACATTATATAACATACATCGCCTTAATCAGAAATGTTTATTAACTACAACATTGAGTGATAATATTTCAAAGTGATTTCTGTCATTTTGAAAGAACGCAAATACGTTTTAATTGAAGTATTTAACCACGTTAGAAACATTGCAGTAAACACTGCTAAGAGGGGTTAGAAGTGAAAATGCGAAACAATTACGCTTTAAAGCATCCGTGTGAAAGCAAACCTGGAGGAAAGGTCACATAAATGAATTGTAAATTAAATAAGGAGAGCAGACCACAAATGCACAGTATATTTTGTCTTTGTTTTCATATTGTTACAGCAAAATACAAAGGAAAAAGAAAAGAATCAGGAGGAAAAGAATGCAGAGAGTGAGTAGAGCTCTTGCCGTAGATATTCTTGTTATTCCATGTCACTTTAAAATACCAAGCGTTACGTTATTCTACTTACTTCTAAAAAAAAAATAGAACATGAAGGAAAATATATGCAGTAGTTAATTCTGTCAAACTGGATTATTTGTAGTGCAACATTATGATTTGAAATAATTAGTTTAAATCTTTTTGAGTAGAACTTCCCCAAACCGGAAGTGCCTTCCATAATTGAAAGTGCAGCAGGCTTGTTAGGAAAAAGGTAGATACGATTGACATTTTAGATGCTGTCTGTATGCCCATATTGTACATTGCAGCATCTACTCAAACATGTACAGTATAAGAGTATATACTTGCAAATGTTACGTATGAATACTTATTATATAAAACAGGCTGAATAGACAATGGTGTCTGGTCTTGCCAGGTCTTAAATATGCTTAGTCATGTTTTATTTAGCCATGTTTCCTATTTTTATCACTGCAGAATAATTTGCAAACGGTCATCTTGTGCTCTGGAATCTGTGCTGGGAGTTGGGAACGTGGTGGGAACAGGTCTGTCTGTTCGCTGATAAAGCCATTGTCTGTTTATCTTTTGGAATTTGTTCCAAAACAGGGCTGTCTGAGGTGACCAGCACATATTCATAACACAAACTTCACACTGAGCCTTCAAGCTTTCAGTCAGAAATCCTACAGCTACTGCAAAGGTAGTTTCAACACACAGTATACCCGACATAACATGAATCGTGATGCTGCCTCTGCTCAAAGCCAATGAACAGAACAGCTAAAAAAGCAAAGAGTGAGAGAGAAGCCTCTCAGATGAAAATTGAAGTACCGAGAGAGTAAACCTGTGTCCTTCATCAAGGTGCATCAAAATATTTCTGGAGAATTTTGTAAACATTGTACAATTATTGTGTGTTCAGATGAACGTATATGCTCTATGCTGATGTGATTAGCAAACAAACAAAAAATCAGACAGACAGACAGACAGATTATATTATATTATGTTATAAATGTATATTAAATTAAAGCAATTAGTTAATTAGTTGAGTGCTTTTTTGACACACTTAAGTAGGACTTTAGAGCATCTTTATATGTAATTTCTTAATTGCTTATGTTGTCTTTGGTGAATGTGTCCTGTTGAATGTACTGACAAACATTTATGGAAAAATTAAATACACTTTAGTTTAATTTGATTGAAACTTGCATTTAAAGGTGCAGTAGGAGAACTTGGAAAATGCTAACTTTAGCCTGATAGCACTGAAAGCGAACATCCCACCCTCCCTGCAATCGTCGTCCAAAGCCCTCGTCCCTGAACGCATTTACGCTCACAGACCAGAATACCAGAGACAACATTACTACAATAGGCTACATCAGCGGTTCCCAATTCCAGCCCATGTTCCGAAGTGAAGTAAACTTCAACGGATTTCCCCCGCTCGGGGAGGAGGGAGCAATGAACACTGTGTAGGGATCATATCGATCGGAACAGTGCACGTAGCTCACTTCTAACGAGTTGGTTATCTGAATCAGGTGTGCTATCTAAGCGAGACATCAGGGGCGCAGGAAGATGTTTTCGGTTGGGGGTGCTTTGTGTGTCCATGTTGGGTGAAAGGGTGGGGGTCTGGTTCACATACGTCAGTGCTCGTGCTGGGGCTGGTGTTGTTTGGATGCTGATTTTGGAAAGTTTTTGCTGGGATGGGCATTTAAAGAAATCTGAAATTCGCTTTTGCGCCATTATCTCCTTGTATTAAAGTTAATCTTGTTCGCATTCTGTATAGTTCATGTCTGATACCACACGCTAGTGTCACGTGTTCATGAGGATTAGGCTAATCATCCCATATAGAAAACATCACAAGTAAAATTAATCATGTTTATAAAGATAAACAGGGGTTTATTATAGCCCACTTACAATTTACATTTCAGAGATCATTACAAATAAATTATTAAATGCTAAAACTGAATAAATTTAAATGAACAAACTTGGCGTTGCATTTGCAACCATGTGAAAACAGGGGGTGCTGCAGCCCCCTCAGCACCCCTACTCCCCGCGTCCCTGCGAGACATGCAAAATATGCATTTTGGCGCGAGGACTGGAATTGGGAACCACTGGGCTACATCATGTGTCATTCACCGGTGAGAAAACATTAAAAGTACTACAATGCCAGGAAGGAAGATCTGGTTGTTGATGTTTGTCTGCCATTCTCGCTCTGTCTGCACAGCGTGCGTGAACGCGCTGATGATGTATTCTGTCTGCGCGAACCGGGTGCGCAGAGATATGCGAATACATAAGTTGACAGGCAGGTAGGAAAGCCAAAGCGTTTTGATTGGATGGACATTTCTTTGTCCTATGCCTTCCACAGAATGTAGAAATACAGATAAATACATTTAGACCACAACTTAATGATTACTATTGGGATGTGAAGAGACTTTCAATCAGCATAACAAAAAATGTTTCTGAAGACAATCACCTATTGCACCTTTAATATCTTTAATTACACAGTTGTGATGATGAAGTTGCAATTAGGTATATATAAAAATATTAACTTTAAAGGGATATTTCGTCCAAAAATTAAAATTACCCCATGGTTTACTCACCCTCAAGCCATCCTAGGTGTACAGTATATGACTTTCTTCTTTCAGACGAACACAATCGGAGTTATATTAAAAATGACGTGACTCTTCCAAGCTTTAATGGCAGTGAATAGTGGTCGAGATTTTGAAGCAAAATAAAGTGCATATCGTTTTTGGGGCTGCATTTGTGTAAGAAAAATGTCCATATTTAAAACTTTATAAACCGTAATCTGTAGTTTCCATTAACTGTCATATGCACGTTCACGAGAGAGTGGCATTCCAGTGGATGATGTTGAACGTAGCGTAAGCTCCGGTGAGAAGTGACGAACACAGAAGCTCAGAGGTGAGAGCAAAACTAAACACCGGTCACAAATAAGAAGTACAAAACCAGGATTAGTAAAGAAAAATGGAACATTTCGATATAGGCCAAGAGGAGACTGGTTTTCCTTTGTTGTAAACAAAACTTGGTTCTCGGGAGTTTAACATATTCTCTCCAGAGCTTACGTTACTCGTACATCCTACGCCATCCACTGGATGCCACTCTCCCGTGAACATGTGTACGACAGTTAGGGAAAACTAGAGATTAAAGTTTATACAATTTTAAATATGGTTATTTTTCTTACACAATCGCATCGCTTCACTTCAGGAGACCCAACATAGTCATGAATGTGCGCTCTAAGTACAACTAATTTGGCTTTTATTTTATTAGTATTACATTATCTGTAAATACAGTTATTTTTTTATCATACAGTTTTTATATATATATAAACAAAATATACAAACTAAATCTGAAGCACACCACAAATGCACAATCAACATATTCAGCACAATTCCTTTTCACAGGGGTGAAGATAGAGAATTTGTGGTCTCTCCTACATATACAGTATGCTCTGTGTGTAACGTATTATAAATAAGAATGGACTGATTTAGGGTACTGTGTTCCTGTTTTCTTATTCTCCTGTTTCAAAGGAACAAGATATGGTTACCCCGGTGAGATTCTTTTTTTTTTTTTAATCAATAATACAGAAAAGGCCTGCATATCGAAATACTGCTGACTTCGATCCCAGAATTCTTTTTTAACATCTGAGAACAATGACTAGTCGGTGACTGAATTTCCACAGTGAACCTGAACAACTTGAATTGGTTCACTGCCAAGTTATTCCTGAACAATTCTGTCTGCATCTTCCCAAAACGCATAATGTGTGTGTGATGTATTTTTATAGCAGCCCACTCCCTGAGCTCAGAAACAATGTGCACACTGATCGGTGTTACATAACGCAACCTTTGTATCCTGTTTTAGTGGGGGCTTTGTTTTGGATATCTAACTGCAGATTTCACTGTCTATACCGCTTTCCCACTCACTGTGTCTCTGGAGCTGTCTCTCTCTCACTCTCTGAGGGCTCCGCAGTGCTGCCTAACTGATGGAGACGACCCACATTCCCTAATCCTCTGTATTATTCCACTCTGCTGCAGAATTATGGCAGGCACCGGGCTAAAACAATGGAGAACCAAATGTCTCATATCCACAGGCCCAAACAACTCCGCATTTTATCTCCGTGATGACAGAAAACCTGCCCCAGATGACGTGACATAGCTCACAGGAGAACTCATTATGCATTGCTCTTCAACTCCGTATAGCTCAAAAATTTCCTGTCAAGCCTATGACTTGCAGTAGCACGAACATAACCCTGTGTTTCAATTTCAATTCGATTGAATTGTTTAAACTGTCTGGTATACATTTTCTTCGCTCTTTTACCTTTCTGGGCTGCTGATCTGAACATTATTTCTGATAAGTGCATGAAACGCACTAATCAACAGCAGATGTATTCACAATACAAAGCATTCCTTTATACATCACGAGGGAAATGAACTTAATGAAAGTAATAAAGCGCTCAGAGTAATAATGCAATTATTGTCTCGGGGAGGAAAATCTGCATATGTTGTTGCCGTCATATAAAGTTGATGTCCATTTTTCAGGCCATGAACATGCGTCTCTCATCTCCAAATACATTTTTGAAGCATGCAAGCTTGCACAAAACAAAAGATCATAAAATTAATTAATTATCATTATGCTGTATATAGTACAGTATTATAGTAAGTATATAGTATTATGATTGTTTTCGTATAACAGATTAATAAATGCCTTCCCTAGGGAGTGGGGTCAGAATAATAAACATCATCTTCAATAATAAACATAATGGAGAATTAATAATGGCAGATTAATAATATCTGCCATTATTGTTTGACCCACTAGATTGAATTCAGTTCTTTTTTTGTAATTAATTATTCTTTGACCTAAATAAATAATTGGGGTTAGATAAGTATAATATCCTAAAGATATTATCCCAAGCCCAAAAACACTTAAGCTGCACATAAAATGCATGAATGTCACTGCATAAATGTGTTCAAATATAGGTGCTTTGCAAGGCATTCTGGCCCTCAGTTACAGAGTCACAATCATTATTGATAAATTAGTCATCCATACTATCATCATAATTAGAAGCCTAAGAGCAATGCACAGTTTGAGAATTCCATTTCAAAACAAGACCTTTAACGTATTGTCAATTGACATGGGGGCAGAACTAATCTACAATGTAGCACATTTCCCAGTAACTCCATTTATCACCGACAAAATAAGAGCTTTAATGTTAGGGAGTAGAGAGGCTGGTGATGCAAAATTACTACGAATTATATTAAAAAGTAACCAGATTCAATATAAGCAAGGCTAAACAAGAATGATTCATGCTAACGGCATAAATGCCATGTAATGTATCCAAAATAGATACCTTTGCTAATAAAAAAATCTGCTGTTTAGAAAGTTTTCAAAGTTGTCTTAGAGAAAGCAGTGTCATTAGCATATGTAAAGTTAGAGAGTTAATGAAAAGCTCAAAAACTGTAACCCATAATGCATCTTAAATGCGTTCAAACACAACCCAAGGTCTCAAACACACAGATGGTGAGAGAAATAGAAAGTTTGAGAGATCGGGGATTTTTATAGAGATACCTTATTCCATAGCAGCAGGGTACACACATTATGTTTAGATTAAAATGGGGGGAATGTAACTTCTTTTTATGCTGTGATTTCAAAATATATTGGAAAAGCGTCTGACACTGTGCCCTTGGGTGACCAAAGGCAATTACAGAACATGATATACTATATGTATATATATATATATATATATATATATA
>NW_015506222.1:124579-141733 GCF_001515645.1 Sinocyclocheilus grahami | reverse complement strand
TATATATATATATATAGCCTGTACTTCTTTGTAGCTTTAGAAATAATGTTTAAAATATATCTATCTAGACATCTACACTTCAGCAACCACTTATGACCACACAATTCCTTAGAAATAGCCTAGCAGTTACTCAAAATAACTCAGCAACTGCATAGCAAGTGCCTAGCAACCACTCAAAACACCTTAGCATGAACTGCTAGCTTTAATAGCAACCACCTTAAAAACTGCTTACCAACCACTCTCCGAATATAGTGTGAACATGTGAAACACAATAGCAAGTAGCTATTTAGCAAACAGCTGTCTAGCAACCACTTACAATAAATTAGCAACCACATAGCAAACCATACCGCTGCTTTTAAACTTTGCAAAGAATTATACAGCATTCAGATTTCAAATCGCTCCTCAAACAGCGTATTCAAACAACAACGGAGCTAACTGGTTTAAACTTTGTCAAGCCAACATCAAAAAATTGTCTCAATAAACTTTTCTTTTCTAGTTCTACACTTCCATTTCAACTGAGCTATTGACGTCTTGTGTTCAACAAACCAAATATCCAGAATAATCAAATAGGCTGCTTTTTGTTGCAGGGATCATGCAAATTCTTGAAAAAGCACTAGCAGGTTTGCAAACAACTGGCTTAAAACAATTAAGCTGTCTGCTTAATACCGTAGATGTAGCTGCATCATTGCAAGACAGTAAAGTAAAAGGCAACTCATAAATGGACATTTTTTTTTTCAGTAAGTTATCTGAGCCTTGTCTGACAGACAAAAATCAATGATCAATTTCAGACAAGCACTACATGCGCTAGTGAAGTCCAACTAAATTGTCACATTCACATGAAGTGCAAAAATGCTTTGCTAGTTGATTGAAGCCTGTCTGACATAACAGTCTGACTGACACCATCAGCCAAACCTGTCAAGAATCACTGAGAAATACTTTTTTGATTTGCCCATCTTTTATAAATTGACAAGCTGTCATTTTAGCATTATAAAAAATAAAAAAAATAAAAACCGGCAGTGCCTGTCGGGTATAATCGATCTCTCAAAAATCCATAGTGTAAGGGAAACAGGTCAATTTAGCTCAAAGAGAAGTTTAAGATTTTAAAGGGAATTTGGACAGAATCACTGTTTTACGGCTGATCACTGAGACGGCCAGTGATTCATTGAACGAGCCGTATAACATCAACTCTGCAATTGATATTTATATCCAAAATATAGTGAAAACACTATTAATTAGCACAGTAACAAGATAGGCAGTTTAAGACATTAACTTGTAAGCACAAAACACAAGATACTTCTCTTTTCAATATAAATAAGGCTTTATTGGATAAATCTAAGACATATAACTAATCTAACACATAAACACATGCATTCACACAAGTTGCAGAAAGAGAAAGTGAGGAAATTAGTTTAAGAGAATGAAAATGTGAAATCCCAAGTTTACAGCAATATGTGTAATTGCATAGATCTGAACGACCATCAATCACTTAATTAACCCTCGCATTGAGTTCCTCAATGAGGTTAACATTTATATTAAATGCACCAGTTCAGCTAGGATCTGGAGGTACTTGCGTTGCGTTGCCTGTATGGGGGTTCCCTTTGTTGTGGTCCTTGCAGAACAGAGGGGTTTCCCGTGGTCGCTGACTGGCTGGAAGTTCAATCTTGGGAAGCCAGTGGTTGGGCGTTGGCTGACGACGCGGAGTTGTGGTTGAAGTTTAAGTTTTAGACGGCACTCTTTCGAAGACACGGCATTAGGCAAAACTTAACTGGGAACACGAAACTCTCAACGGAAAATAAAATAAACTAAAGTAAAGAAATAGAAGTAAAGTTTGACGAGACTAGGTGGCAAAAGAGTGCAAAAAGCGATGACTGAAAAGCACGGCTGTAAACCATGACCAAAAAAAGAAGAGACTGATTTGATGGTGTCCTGAGTATTTAAGGTTAACATTTATATTAAATGCACCAGTTCAGCTAGGATCTGGAGGTACTTGCGTTGCGTTGCCTGTATGGGGGTTCCCTTTGTTGTGGTCCTTGCAGAACAGAGGGGTTTCCCGTGGTCGCTGACTGGCTGGAAGTTCAATCTTGGGAAGCCAGTGGTTGGGCGTTGGCTGACGACGCGGAGTTGTGGTTGAAGTTTAAGTTTTAGACGGCACTCTTTCGAAGACACGGCATTAGGCAAAACTTAACTGGGAACACGAAACTCTCAACGGAAAATAAAATAAACTAAAGTAAAGAAATAGAAGTAAAGTTTGACGAGACTAGGTGGCAAAAGAGTGCAAAAAGCGATGACTGAAAAGCACGGCTGTAAACCATGACCAAAAAAAGAAGAGACTGATTTGATGGTGTCCTGAGTATTTAAACTGGGCTTTTGGACACATAACAAATGGTGCTTTGACCAATTAGATATCGTCTTTGCTGGGGTGTTGTATATTTCTCCTCCCCATACATAAATCAACGTGTCATCTCATCACATGGAGTTTTCCCGCTCTTGCAGAGTATAATTTTGGACATGATTTTAGACATGATTTCTATAACAAGAATATGATACATTTGACAAAGAATTGATTGGAAGAAACGTTTCCAGCAAGAAGATTCAAACACACACATACTAAACATGAATATGAACCCTTAAGCTATTCAATAGTTATTCAAAATACATACACAATAAATTATTAAGACCTGATAGTCACATGTGGGTTACATACATAATATGGAGTTATGCATAGAAATGATTAGTTGCTCACAAGTCCTTTTAGTGTCATTTAGGTGCATGGAAAGGCAGTTTCTGTGCCATTCTGTGAATGTATGTGAACGTATGAAGACCAGAGATTAAGAGGTCTGTAAGGAATCTCTGAAAGTCTGTTCTTTGTCTCCTAGGTGGGGGGAAGTCAATCCACAGAGCTCGTGATTGTGGTTACTATCACGTGATGGTCATGCTGTCATCTCTTTGACCATTTAATCTTGATTACTTGCCCTAAAATTGACAATCTCCTTCCTGAGTTGTTATGATCAGTGTATTCCTTTTGTGTTAATGCTGAAAGCTGTTCTGTGAAAGAGTTGGTTAGGCTTGCTTCAGACTGGATAGTGGTAGGATCTGATTTACGAACATCCTGTTGTCTTGGGCCTCTGTGGAATTCGGCTCCTCGTGTTCAACCATGATTCGGTCTGATATCCTACAATAGTTTTATCTATTTAGTGTCTTTTTAGTGTACAGCTAGGTTATGGTTATTTGTGTAATTGTGAAGTAAAAGTATGAAACATTTTCGTCAAGGTTCATATTTGTGAAGGTTCATAATTTCTTAAAAGTGTTTTTTATGTTTATGATGTTCACCAGTTTATGTGTCAACTGTAAAGCCGAATACACAATTCTTTAGATTGTGGACAAAAGCCCAAAATCTGAGTTGCATTTGAATGGTCAAACATGTCAACTTCTGCTCCAAATGATGTGTGGGTTTGGGGTGGGACTACCTGTTTGTTCAACCAACATGGGCGGATATTTAGGGGAAACCTCTTCATGATCAGTATTCATGTAATTATTTTTGGTATTTCAGAAATAACACACAAAGAATGATTGCCTAATCACAGCCATGCTGATATAGAGCCGTTATTGCTTGAGTACGAGAGTGATATTGCGTATGTAATCTATCCCTCACAAACTCATTATATGGCTTCCACTGTATAAAGATCCTCGAATATGTCATTTTATCAACTCTATCTTTCTTGCTGTTTGATGAGGTTTTGGTCTTCTGAAACAGCTGAACATGCTGTTAAACAACAGTACAATCCATTGAACACACTGTACTTCTATCCTTCACAGCCTCATTTTTCTTTCCTGTCCAAAATTAAATATGGCACTACCCTAAGGCCTATAAGACCAAGAGCATGTTTTAAGAAAGTAAATAGAGTCATTGTTGGTTTCTTGTTCACTGAAACGCTTTAAAACTAAGATAGGACTGTGTGATTTTCTGTCACCTTTAATTCATGTTTCATGGGCAGACCAAACACCAATGATCAACTCAAGTAAAGGTGGTCATTAGGTGTAGCTCTGCAGATGGTGAGCTCTGAGCACCTGGTGTGAAGGCCCTTTGTTCCTGGAGCTGGAGTGCTGTCAGATCGGAGGGACCGTAACCATGGGAGACTGGTCGCAATGGGCGCCTAGCCAGGACAGACACGAGGACAGCTTTTCCACTAGCAGGTGCTGTTAGAGCTCACCCAAGGTAGCCTCTCTGAGTGTGGCTGGGCTGATTAGGACACCCCAGGAGTCACTGCTGTTATTTCGCTCCACTGGGTGTGGTGGGCTCATGAAGCAGAGTGCTTTCTCTGGCAATAAGACTCGCTACGACCAGTAGCAGCCCAAATATGATTTGTGTCGGCCTACATTATGATTCCCTGTCAGCACTGTAGATTTCTTCATATCTCACATCAAATTTGTCAAATTTCACTGATGCAAACAGGAATCGACATGTGTGTAAATATATTTACTCAAGTTCTCAAGCTTGAGTATAAATACTTAATACTCCATCCAAGACTATCAGTTATTATAAAATAAGGGGACAGAAGGAGAGGAATCTTTACTCTTGTATGTTGTTTTAGTATCCCCCTGATATTATTAACACGTAACGTCTCCGTTCCCTCCTTCAGGGAACGAGGGTTACACAAGTAACCTAGACGTTTCTGCGCATAGCCACTGTATGGAGCTCGACATGTGTGTAAATATATTTACTCAAGTTCTCAAGCTTGAGTATAAATAATTAATTCTCCATCCAAGACTATCAGTTATTATAAAATAAGGGGACAGAAGGAGAGGAATCTTTACTCTTGTATGTTGTTTTAGTATCCCCCTGATATTATTAACACTGAAAGCATTCCCTGAAACGCTGAGCAGGGGTTTCGCTTTGGGGGAACCAGAAGCCAGAGGCGTGTAAGTGGAACTCAGTTTCTGGCATATTTCCAATAGTCTTCTGGGATCAAATCCTCTGGATGGCATGAGTAGTGTGCACCATTGAACTACTGTTGATTCTTTTCAATTGGTTTGAAATGAAGCGCTACTTGCGCTGCTCTCAAAATACATTTGTGGACTGGACCGAAACTGTGCAAAGAAAGATACTGATAATATATGAATTTAAAAGGCTCGGCCCTGTCAACATTAGCGTATGAGCATATAGAGGACTGGGGTTGCTTATCTCATGCTGCAACTACTCTCAAATTAGATAGCCCAAAAACAACAATTCCGTCATCATTTACTCACGCGCCCTCACATCATTCTCACACTCCTCTGTGAATTAAAAAATAATGTCAGAAAGTCCAAGCTCCAGTTTTCCATTCCATACATTCTTTTATGTCTCCCAAAAGAAAGAAAATAATGGTAATCGAAAATTGAGTGTTTAAACCTAGATTGAAAACAATTTTACAGTTCTGCTTGTGGGATAGAAACACATTTCACCTTAAAGAATTTCTAACATGCCATAATAATTTTGCAAATCATTTTGTTAATAGTATTTTCAAGCTATATTCTTTTCATTTTGCGTTCCATAATTCTCATCATTATCTTCTCATTTTCTAAGTTTGCTTGATGGCAAGCATTGCTTGGGGCAAGACGGGACCTTTTGACATCTGTTCTCTTTATGTAGTTAAGAAGGAAAAGTCTATAATTTGGGGATTTGACGTGATTCATAAAAGTTTTTATGGTGTGTCGTGATAGTAGCTGAGGTGTAGAGACAGTTGATTGTCATACACACCTGCAGTCTGGAAAAGGTCTGGGTGATTAACGACCAGTTTTGTGCAAATAAATAAATGAGACAAAAAATCCCAGTAAGTAGTAGCCATTCTCATTTGGGAATCTAACGCATTTCATGAATTTGTTCAAGGACAACGAGTTACAAATAAGAAAATGTCATTATATTTCAAATGTGCTGGGAAGCGTAAAACCTGAATGCTGCATAGCTCTGTGAAGTCAGTCATTTGTCATGCTATGCGGTTGTTATGTGTCATTCTCTTTCACGGTGGGTGAATCTCATCCTAATTTCCTTATTCCTTTAACTCAGTTTTGAAAACCACTCAACATAGAGGGCACATTTAAATTCTACATGTTCTTAGTGCAGAAAGGCAAATAATCACTATAGTGAGATGATCTATTCCTTTCAAATACATATGTGCACATAGACACCTTAAATCAGCATATCAAAAATTCCTTAGAAGACATGCTTGCAGTGTTTATTATTATTATTATTATTCTAATCGCTAATCGTTCAGGTGATTAGTTAAAAACAAACTTGTATCTATAACTGTGCTCCCATGAGGAAGGATAAAAGAATTTGAGATGAATGGGAAATGCTTTTTCCAGGTATTACATACAGAAAATTAGTTTGCAGTTCTGCTTGTGTAGGATAGAAACACATTTTTCCTTTACGAATTTATAACATGCCAAAATAGTTTTGCATATCATTTTGTTAATAAATGTATTTTCAAGCTATATTCCTTTCATTATCCATTCATAATTCTCATCATTATCTTCTCATTTTCTAAGTTTGCTTGATGGCAAGCATTGCTTGGGGCAAGAGCGAACCTTTTGAAATCAGTTCTCTTTATGTAGTTAAGAAGGAAAAGTCTATAATTTGGGGATTTGACGTGATTCATAAAAGTTTTTATGGTGTGTCGTGATAGTAGCTGAGGTGTAGAGACAGTTGATTGTCATACACACCTTGAGGTCTGGGTGATTAACGAGCAGTTTTGTGAAAAGAAATAAACAAAAAAAAATCCCAGTGAGTAGTAGCCATTCTCATTTGGGGATCGAACGCATTTCATGAATTGAATGAGTCACAAATAAGAAAATGCCATTATATTTCAAATGTGCTGGGAAGCGTAAAACCTGAATGCTGCATAGCTCTGTGAAGTCAGTCATTTGTCATGCTATGCGGTTGTTATGTGTCATTCTCTTTCACGGTGGGTGAATCTCATCCTAATTTCCTTATTCCTTTAACTCAGTTTTGAAAACCACTCAACATAGAGGGCACATTTAAATTCTACATGTTCTTAGTGCAGAAAGGCAAATAATCACTATAGTGAGATGATCTATTCCTTTCAAATACATATGTGCACATAGACACCTTAAATCAGCATATCAAAAATTCCTTAGAAGACATGCTTGCAGTGTTTATTATTATTATTATTATTATTCTAATCGCTAATCGTTCAGGTGATTAGTTAAAAACAAACTTGTATCTATAACTGTGCTCCCATGAGGAAGGATAAAAGAATTTGAGATGAATGGGAAATGCTTTTTCCAGGTATTACATACATCCACGGTCAACAAAGAAGAAGAAGAAAAAGAAGAAAACACTTTCCTTTTCAAATCAATTCATGGGCTCTTCTGTTAGTTCTCTTACAACAAGCCAAAAAAGAAATCAGAAAAACTGTAGTCTTTCTCTTCATCTCCATGAACGTGTGAATTCAGGGCGTAAAAGAACGTTTGAGAGGAACTTTTAATTTTTGTTAATGAAACGTGGTGTAGTGCGAACGGCTGACACAGTGCTACCACTCTTATTTTGGGCAGACGTTCGTGTTTATAAGAATCTCGACATTTTCTGTTAGCATGGCTTTTTTTTTTGCTCAGTGCAGTGGAAGCTAGCACATCTTCAAAGCACGCTCACCCACACTCAGATTATCTGCCAGTGAAAATGCTGCGTGCACTTGGCAGTGATAACAATAGCAAAGTTTCTTTACTTTAAAGTAGTCTCAGATTCTATTATGTATTATGTATATTTTTGTTGTGGGATTCCCAAGGGGCTCTTCAATGAAATGCTAGAGTTATAACTTTTTCAATTTACGTGCTGGGTATTCAGAATCCATCTAGCAGGACGTAGAATGGTTTTTAAACATGCTCTTCTGTGTATAAATACATGAGTGACCAACTGATAAATAATAAAATAAAATAAAGTAAAATAATGAAATAAGATAAAATAAATATGTCATTTAATTTACTCAGGACTAATATTCTTAGATGCAAAAATAGATTATTTTCATATTATCATAGATAAATTAAAGCGATGTTTTAGTAGCTTTGATTTAGAGCACCTACACAGTAAAGAAAAGGAAAGATAAATTTGAAATAAAGTGGAAATACAATTAATCGAATTTCCAAAAGCATAACCGAACTGCTCAGTTTCTCAACTTATTGGTAAATAGCAAGTGACACATCCTCCACATTGCAGTCAATGGATTTGCTACCATTTGCTTACCCAGTGTAAACTCTAGTATGTAGACTCCCTTAAATTCAAAAGCAAAAATTGTTTAAAAATGTTGGTAAATTTCATTCATTACCCTCAATCAGTTCAGACCATTGCTTTCAATCAATCTGTAAAAATGTATCATTCAATTGTTTGCTTGCGTCATCACACAGAAGTCTTAAAGGGATAGTTCCCCCCAAAAAACTAAAATTAGCCCATGAATTACTCACCCTCAAGCCGTCCTAGGCGTATATGACTTCCTTCTGTCAGATGAATCCAATCAGAGTTATATTAAAAATTTACTTTGATCTTCCAAGCTGTTTAATGGCAGTCAGCGGGTGTTGCAGTGCATCAGTCCAAAAGAAGAGAAATAAAGCGCATTCATCCATAATAGGGATGCTCCAATCAGGATTTTTGTAGCCGATACTGAGTACCGATTTCTTGTCATGGTGATCGGCCGATACCGATGCCGATTCTGATGCTTCAAGCTTTATATAGACGGTTTCAATGGGTGCACGCACCTGGCCCGAAGTTAACTTCCGGTCTGTGTTTGTTTATCAGTCTGGCTATGGCACCGGCTACAAACGCAGTTAAAGATAAAGGTGATGAGTAGACTAAAGTTGGGCTCAGGTGGTTGTGCTGTGGGATGCGTTTCCCATACATTTATTTATTTGTGGCGCTCACCACAATATCAAAACTGACCGATTTTCCAAAAGGCTTCGTTGAATAAACATGAGCACGCACTGCACGTTTAAAAATCAAAACGAGGTGCAGGTGTTTTTATATCACTGTATTTCTGAAGGAAGACTATCTTTAGAAAATTGTTGATGTCATTTTCATTTCATCTTGCATGTTATATGCCTGATAAAGCAGCGTTTGTGAGCTCAGCGCTGCTTTGTGTACAGCTGTTACTGGGGAAACCTCTGTTTTTGTTCCGTCCTCCACGCTGTGACAACTCACAAAAGACCATGCAGCGCAGAGAGCCGCTTCAGAAATGTGCCGCGGCTGGCTGATAAACACAAGCACTGACTAGAGCGGCTGCAATCAGCTCCGGTGGGCGTGGAGCCGTAACGCGCTGCAGACGTGTGCAGTGAGGAGCAGATCAACTCTTAGGTCACTGAATCTGCTGTTAAAAATTAACCATCTATTCATCATATCATCATGCAAAACATACACAACAATTTTTTTATTGTTTCTCGAAACGTCATAGCATTTCCACACCGGCGATGACATGACTGTGGTGCCAAATAATTGATGTCCCCACACATCATGTACGTCGTCACGCGTTGACATCATCAAATTACGATCGGTTCCTGAAATCGGCCGTTCCTGAAGATGAGTACCGATTGAGTCATAAAATATGGTTATCGGCCGATACCGACCTCTGGCCGATCGATCGGAGCATCCCTAATCCATAATAAAATGTGTCTCACACGGCTCCGGGGTGTGAACAAAGGTGTCCTGTAGCGAATCGATGCGTTTTGTAAGAAAAATATCGATATTCAAAACCTAATAATCACTTTAATCTAGCTTGCGCTAACAGTTGTACACGGAAGCAGCTCCGGGCTGATGACGTATGAGTTCATCGTTGCACATGGCCGGTGAGTTTTGTGAAAACCAACGCTTGTTTATAGGAGCAAAGGAAGCAAAGTTTCCTTACTTTAGCAAAGGAAAACCAGTCTCCTCTTGGCTTATATCGAAATCCTCCGACATTCTTCTTTACAAATCCTCGTTTTGTACTTCTAATTAGTGACCGTTGTTTTGTTTTGATCTCTCCCCTGCGCTTCAGCGTGCGTCACTTCTGAGCAGCGCATGCGCAACCCCGACGTCTTACATCATTCCCCTGGAGCTTCTTACGTTTACAGCAGTGAGCGCAAGCTAGATTAAATTGATTATTACATTTTAAATAAAACGCATGGATTCGCTACAGGAGGACTTTGTTCACACCCCGGAGCCGTGTGAGGCACTTTTTATTATGGATGGATGGACTTTATTTCACTTCTTTTGGACTGATGCATGCAACACTCGCTGACTGCCATTAAACAGCTTGGAAGATCAAAGACAATTTTTAATATAACTTCGACTGGATTCGTCTGAAAAAAGAAAGTCATATACACCTAGGATGCCTTGAGTGTGAGTAATTAATGGGCTAATTTTCATTTTGGGGTGAACTAACCCTTTAATGTGTAATTTTCCATGCATACAATGTTGAAAAATATGTAAAAAAAAAAAAAAAAACCATATAAAAAAAAAATATATATATATATATGTATTCATTACTATGCACTGTCATATAAGTGCTTATAAATGCTAAAATTAATAAAATAATTAATTAATTTAGATGGGTTTTAGTTCTTACATAAGACATTTTAAATTTACATTAATAGCTGTTTGATTAAAATTAAAGTTAATTTGATTTGAAATAAAATGCTGCATTTGCTTATATACAGTATATATATACAGTGGTGTGAAAAAGTGTTGGCCCCCTTCCTGATTTCTACCTTTTTTGAAAATAAGAAATCAGGAACATCACACCACTGTATATATATAATATACTGTGAATATACTGTATATAGATATATTGCCCAGTCCTTTCACATATAGCTTTGTGTTCTGATGTGTACTGATTCATCAAACTCACCAAATGCTGTGTTGGACCTTATTTTGTCCACATTACATACTTTTGTGGTTTGCTTCTTCACTGGAAATCAAAGTATAAAACCGGGCCCAGTAATCTGGTATTGTGTATTTTTTCTTCCATTGGGCAGGTTGCAGAGATTTCGTACTGGGACACCAGTGCCACCATGTGGTGTTCAGTCTTACAGATTTGTGTTTGGTGGTCAGTCTGCCGTGCAAGCACTGGTCAGCAACAGAGCTACAACAATGATTCCATTAGAATTAACTGCGGATCATCTATCATGCAGGAGTGGCATTTTCAGGCTGTGTGTGATATTGCCAATGCTTTTTGTTGCATACAATTATGAACTGATGCGTCTCGTGTCTTGGAAGTGATTTGTTGAGATTGTCAGTTCCCTTAGAAATCTGTGAGTTCAAAGCAAAAAATTCCAGATTAAATTTTCATATTTTAATTAAAGTCACGTTCAAAAATCAAGTTCAATTTCCTACTTTTTAATTATTCCAATCAAATTCCAACTGAAGTGAACAGATTACTAAAGTTATTTAATCAGAAAAAAATTAAACAGTGCCACTGCTTGTTAGCATCAAAAATATGGACTCATTACTTAAATATTTAAATTATGAAAAGCATCATTGGGAGCATAGATATAGCGGCCCCAAAAAGAGTTTGCATAGTTAAACCACACTTTTTTTATATAATGTTATAAAATAAAACAGGTTATTGGAGTATGTTTTACTATTAGTAGTACTACTTCCAGTTTTAATGTGTTAATTGCCTTTTCTTTTTAATTATTTGTGAAACTAGCAATTTTCTAGCACAAGCACACTTTTCATGCAAACATTTAACAAACAAAGGTTAGTAACACTTTAGTATAGGGACCGATTCTCACTATTAACTGATCTAGCAGCATTTGTGTGCACTTGGTTTAATAGTGTATTATCTAATGCAACAAAGAGTGTTTTTTTAGAGTAGTCCAAGTTCCATTTTGTGGCCACTGTAAACCAAATGCATTTATTTCAAAAGAGGTAAAAGTGATTCTGATTGGAGATTTGCCAGGCAATCCAAAATGCCAAGTCATCCATTGTGAATTAGGAAGTAGTGGTGCATTCTTGGCAGCAAAGCACCTCAAGCTAGGTGTTCCATATACATGAAATGATTTGTGAAGTACAACTGGCCCAAGAGCCGAAGAGAAGTGCTAATGCATTTCAGATTGGCCGGTAGCTTCTGTAATCACATTCATATTTTAATATCACTGTGTGTGTTTGTGTACGATGTAAAGGCAGGGACGACACGGGGAGTGATTTCCAACTCTTTTATTAACACAAAACCAGGAGAAAAGGGCAAGCACATGAGACGAGGTTAAGAGGAGCACTGATGGTATCGTGGCTGTAACTGGGGGCTAAGTGGAGGTCCTGCACTCTCAGGCCATCCATCCACCGGAGAAAGCAAAAAAGCCTCCGGATTCCAGTGGCTAACTGAAAGAGCAGCTTTTAAACATAGATTTAATAAACTAACATCAAAGCTTTCCCCCCAAGCACCTCAGGGGAGAAGGAGCCAAATTCATTAGAGGCCCACGCAGCTTAGGCAACCCAGATGACAAACTGTTTCACACATTTTTTTCTTGGCACTAAATATAACTTGCCTTACCCTCCCTCACACATACTCCCTACTCTCTTTCTTTTCATACTAGATGCTTGCTCATTTTATGATACGATGATGCATTTTGGGTGAAAAATACTACCTACTTTACAATTCTACTCTCTTTATTCCCTGATTTATGCACTACAGTTCAATCACAGTGTTTGCAAGGCAGCATAATATTGATATTCCTCAATTATTCTGGTCAGAGTTTGAGCGATGCACAACATATGTGTTGATATTATAGGTTTTTACTTTTTTTGGTCTTGATCAATATTGGATATTATTTGTGCATGTTCACTTCTGACTAATTTTTATGCTTAGTTTAAATTTGCCATTGTCTAATGCTCACTTAACGTACATTTTTAATAGCATTAATAATTTATTCTTTCCTAGTTTAATTTATAATATGAAGATGATGCCTACATTTACTTGTTGATTTTATTTCAGTGTTTATTTATTGCACAAAATACAATTTTACTATGAATTATTTATTGGTTATTGGTCGTAACATCAAAATAGTGATCAGCATTTTGGTATCAGGCAGAAATTTCATATCACTGAATTCCTAAAGTTTTGTTCTAAACCTCAGACTTAAGTAGTTCTACAATGTGTTCAGCCCAGACCACTTTTCGTACAGGCACATAATTGTTTAAGTTTTATTTTTATTTATTTACTTATTTTTGCATACCAGATTGCAACTGGTCTTGTCTTCAGTTAAAGTGTGTAAATTCTCCATCATTAGTGTCACCAAATGGAATAGTTTTCAACTAGGTTTCAAGCACTACAGCACAGATGAATAACCCCACCCTAAACTCACAACATTGGTTGTGCAAAAGTTGATGTGTCGAGCTGGTCTTAATGCTCAAACAACACAGAGTCAAACACTGAATCGGAATATGCCTACTTCTGTTCTTGTGGAATACTACTTCTTCCATAGTATGCGAAAATCAGTACACCAAAAGAGTAATAGGTCCAAATTCATAGTATTTGAAAAACAGCAAGCAAAAAGTACTCAGATTACCTACTTTATCTACCAAGAATCGAGGGTGCACATTGGATGGACTCTCAACTATCCCATGAAGCCGTAGAAGACAAGTTTTGAATGGCAGTGAAGCAATCACATTGATGCTGGTAGGTCAAGTGACAGTAAGAACAAGTGTGAATTTGATTCATACTACCCATGTTCATGATATACAGAACATACTTTTTTTAATGGTTGTGAAGTAATTTTCAAACAAATGTAGTATGCACATTTACTCTTTTATAGCCATATAATGAACTATGCTGATTCCTGTTTACAGGCGGGTGGAAACATGATGTGCTGTGTCATGATGTTGGCAAAACGGCATTTTGTTTACACCAAATCGAAATTAAAACCTTAACCTAAACTTCCTTTGCTGCCTTGCAAACACTGATATTTCCTACCAGAAATGTAAATCTAGGTTTTTTGTGCTGTTGGGGTGAGCGAGAGGAAAGAGGTGTGCTGTTACTTCTTCCTGGTGGGAGTGGGGGACTTCATGCCGCGGGGTGGTGTAGAGGATTTGGCATTTTGTGGAGGAGCCAGAGACTTGGCCGCAGCAGGGGCGGGGGTGGCAGTCTTGGCAGTGGGAATTACGATGGGAACTGTGGGAGGCATGATCCTCTTGGGTGAGGGTGTGGGTTTGATGTCTGGAATCTTGTCGCCGTGTTTGTACACGCTGACGATGATGTCCACCGACTCGCCGCCGTACTTGTTTAGGACCGTCATGGTGTACTTGCCGGAGTCCTCCAGGGAAATGCCTATGATGGTGAGGCTGGCGAACTTACCCGAGTCCATGGCAATGACGTACTGATCACTGAGTTCTAATTCTTGATCGTTCTTAGACCAGCTGACCAGAGGTTTGGGGTCACCGCAGACTGTGCAGGTCAGACTCAGAGTCTGAAGAAAATAAAAACAAATGCATAAACGCATATTTCATCTAAAAGCATCCTCAGGGAAGTAGGTTGTCATTATCAAGCTAAAGGCATAAATATGAGAAACAGCATGACTACATTAAGCAGATGCGCATAATTCTGAATGATAATATGAAATTCTGATGGTGCAATGGCAACTAAAAATCCTATGCATCTGTCTTTAACATTAAGAATAAATGTATAAAATATATTTTTTATATGTACTTGATATTTTACATATATTCAATATTCTTTGGACATATGATATGATTAATGAAATATATATATATATATATATATATATATATACATATATTTAATTAATCATATCAATTCAAATTAAGTGAATATAGACAAGTTATCATTCATAAAGTGACCATATCATTTTTTTCTGAAACCCTTTCATTAAAATATTTCCATAAATTAACACATAAATAAAGACATTTAAAATGTACTGCAGAACAGGATTTACCCTTTTTATTAATTTGTTGGTCTATACCTTCTTGCTGCATTTCTTCACCTTAAGAATTTTACAGTGAGAAACCAATTTTCTGAAGAATGTTTCTAGCCTTTACATGACAGCATGAATCTAATGCTGTTTTTAGATTTATGTTGCTTCTATTTTGCCACAGTTATATTTTTTCCAGTTTACGTGACATATTTCACCGTAATGGATTTCAACAAAGTGACTCGTTTGGGCTTTCTTAGGGAGAAGAGCAGCTCAATGAAAACTAAAATATACAGTATGAAGCCCTGCGGTGGGGAGCTCTCAGTGGAAAACCAGTGTGTATGTGACCTCTGCAGGTCATCATGTGAAAGGTCTCTCCTCTCACATGAGTTTGCTTTAATGCAGTGGTTTTCAATCATGGTCCTGGGGACCCATCGCTCTGCACATTTTATATGTCTCTCTTATCTGACACACCCAGTTCAGTTCATGGAGCTCTCTCCTAAAGAGCTGGTGATCTGAATCAGGTGTGTTAAATAAGGAAGACACACAAAATGTGCGGAGGGGTGGGTCCCCAGGACCAGGATTGAAAACCGCTGCTTTAATGGATCTAAGAGCCACTGACCTGCTGTTTATTTGATCTGAAAGAGAAAAGGATGCCGGGTGTTTCCAGCATCAACTATTCAGGCGAATCCTAATCCCACCAATATCCTTTCACAGGCAGAATACACCATATTCCCCAAGCTGGCTTCATGCTGCTTGCAAGCAATGGATTATGAAGCCAAAGACAAAGGACATGGATCTTAGGGAGCGGAGGAGTACGACGCCCTCCAGCGCACACTCCCAGGGCTGAAGTGAAAAGCCGCAGAACGGCACTCACCGGCACGACTGCCTGCGGCAATACAGATCACTAATGTGTTGGCTACAGCTCTCCATGGGTGACTCAAAGGAATGCGCTGGGTGCAATACAAGTTTAGGTCTACTGACAACATTTGAGGCATAATGTACAGAACATAATGTTGACTCATTGCTCAGTTTCAAAAAGCAAACAAAAATCATGGTTAAGGTAAAGAACATTCAATTGATATCTATGGGGACAGTGTTCTGGGGGTTTCTAAACAGAAACATGAAGTGCATAGTATGGTCACTTAAGTTTGGGGACTAGTTCTCACAATTAACTATTAACTATAACTTTTGCCTCAATAAACTCCTAATTTGCTGTTTATTAATAGTTAGTAAGGTAGTTGTTAAGTTTAGGTATGGGGTAGGATTAAGGGATCTAAAATATGGTCATGCAGAATAAGGCATTAATATTTCCTTCTATATACTAATAAACAGCCAATATGCTAGTCATATGCATGCTAATAAGCAACTAGTTAATAGTGAGAACTGGTCCCTAAAGTAAAGTGTTACCCATCGTTTTAATACACGGATTATTCAGTAAAAACCTTTTAATTACTTAAAGACATTTTTATTAAGTTGCCTAAATCATCCTTTTGATGATGACTCATTTTCTTCTAGGTAGATTAACTTTGTTTTACAGTAAGGCTTCATAAGTCACCGGACGTCTGTGTGTCTTTGGGTAAATATCTTGAATTATTATGTGAAAACTAGTTCATTGTTTGAGCTGTAAAGTTGCTTTTGTTGGACTATCTGTCTAGTTGGATGAACATGTGCTTGCGTTGGTTACTGATATAATTAGTTAGTAATTTATTAGTAGATTGCTTCAAGTAAAAGATCCATTTCAAGCTATTACTGTGCATGTAATGCAAAACCGAGTTTAGTAGCTTTGTGGTCAAAACATTGTAGATTGGATGCAAACTCATGCCAACACTTACCAAGTTTGGACACAGTTTGGCAGAGTAAAAGCTTGGACACACTAAGCTGAATTAGTTTCTTATGATCTTAAAAACTTTTGATCTAAAGGCTTTTGCTTACATTCCTGAAAATAGGTTTGTAGACAAATATCAATTGTGACAACTTCACAAACCCATTTTTATTGGATGAGTTGGAGCAGATAGCGAGGGAAAAGCAGCCAAAACATGTCCAGCCTACATGTGAACACCTGCAAAAGTTGTTTAAAAAGCATCCCAGAATGCACTTCATGAAATTATTTGAGAGAAAGTCCAGAATAAGCAGAGCTGGAATCTAGACAAAGGGTGATGATTTTGAAGAAGCTCAAATTTGGGAATATTTTACTAATATATATATATATATATATATATATATATATATATATATATATATATATACTTTAGTTTATTTTAGTTTCTT
>NW_015506222.1:123715-124543 GCF_001515645.1 Sinocyclocheilus grahami | reverse complement strand
AAAAAATTGTATATATTTATATTATATATATATATATATATATATATATATATATATATATATATATATATATAGTTTAGTTTAGTTTAGTTTAGTTTATTTCATTTATTTAACAGGGACCATGCACAACACAAGTGCCAGAGTTAGCTACAGAGCTAATTTGCATCTGCAGTCCCTGGGCAGGATGTTGTTACAAAATTGCAATATTCCATAACAAGCAATACAATACATACAATATCACATCACACTCCATAGAATTATATGTATGTATGTATAATTATATGTATGTATGTATGTATGTATGTATGTATGTATGTATGTATGTATGTATAGGCATAATTTGTGGTCTTGACATGATTTTCTTCAAAGGGAAGTCAGACCTGAATCCAATTTCAGCTTAAACAAACCTTCTTTTCCATGATAGTTACAACATCAGGAAGACCACCAACCACTTTGCCACGATCTGACAGTGAAAACATCACAAAGTTAATTTTAGGAATATAATTACATATCAAAGCAGGACCCCCAAGAGGGTTGGGAGTGATTGAGTATACTTACTCTTTTCAGCATATGCTTCCACTCTGAAGGGCAAAAGAAGAATAGCATTGCTGAGTTCATTAGCAGACCTTAATATTTTACCCAAACACTGATGTACAGCTCACATGCTTTGCAACTCTAAACATTTAGGATGTGCAAAGCCATGTGGTGGTCTGATGCACTGGTTATCTTACTTGAGTCTCTGGAATTCTGCGTAGGCGTTGTTGTAGACTACCGGGGGGGATGGGGGGGGGGGGGGGGAAAAAAAAAAAAAAAAATAAAAAAAAAAAA